>NW_026869310.1:0-155787 GCF_020745735.1 Hemiscyllium ocellatum | reverse complement strand
ATGAACCTTTACCATCAACTACTACCCTCTGTCTCCTTCCAGCCAGCCAATTCCTAATCCAAACCTCTAATGCACCCTCAATGCCATACCTCCGTAGTTTTTGCATAGCCTACCATGGGGTACCTTATCGAACGCCTTGCTAAAATCCATATACACCACATCTACTGCTTTACCCTCGTCCACCTCCTTAGTCACCTTCTCAAAGAACTCAATAGGTTTTTGTGAGCACAACCTGCCCTTCACAAAACCATGCTGACTATCCTTGATCACATTATTCCTATCCAGATGTTCATAAATCTTATCCCTTACAATTCTCTCTAAGACTTTGCCCACAACAGAAGTGAGAACTCACTGGTCTATAGTTACTCGGGCTGTCCTCTACTCCCCTTCTTGAACAAGGGGACCACATTCGCTATCCTCCTCCAGTCTTCTGGCACTATTCCCGTTGACAATGACGACATAAAAATCAAGGTCAAACATAAAATCAAGGCCAGACATAAGAGGGCAATAATAGGAGGCGACTTCAACTGTCCCAACACAAACTCTGCTTCAAACAGTACAAGGGGCACTGAGGGTGAAAATATCCTCAGTGTCCAGGAAACTTTTAAAATGATACATGACAAGCCCTTTGAGAGGGGACACTATTCTGGATTTAGTTTTAGGAAAAGAAGATGGACAAGTTGGTGAAGTGACAAAGACCGCTCCCTCCGTGACTACCTGGTCAGGTCCACGCCCCCCTACAACCCACCCTCCCATCCTGGCACCTTCCCCTGCCACTGCAGGAACTGTAAAACCTGCGCCCACACCTTCTCCCTCACCTCTATCCAAGGCCCTAAAGGAGCCTTCCACATCCATCAGAGTTTTACCTGCACATCCACCAATATCATTTATTGTATCCGTTGCTCCCGACGCGGTCTCCTCTACATTGGGGAGACTGGGCCCTCCTAGCAGAGTGCTTTAGGGAACATCTCCGGGACACCCGCATCAATCAACCACACCGCCCCGTGGCCCAACATTTCAACTCCCCCTCCCACTCTGCCGAGGACATGGAGGTCCTGGGCCTCCTTCACCACTGCTCCCTCACCACCAGACGCCTGGAGGAAGAACGCCTCATCTTCCGCCTCAGAACACTTCAACAACCCCAGGGCATCAATGTGGACTTCAACAGTTTCCTCATTTCCCCTTCCCCACCTCACCCTAGTTCCAAACTTCCAGCTCAGCACCATCCTTATCTTCCTTTCCACCTATCCACTCCACCCTCCCCTCTGACCTATCACCTCCATCCCCACCTCATTCAGCTATTGTACTCTATGCTACTTTCTCCCCACCCCCACCCTCCATTTATCTCTCCACGCTGGAGGCTGCCTGCCTCTAAACCTGATGAAGGGCTTTTGACCGAAACATTGATTTTCCTGTTCCTCGGATGCTGCCTGACCTGCTGTGCTCTTCCAGAGTCTGGGTTCCAGCATCTGCAGTCCTTGTTTTGACCGAGTGCTTTTCCAGCACCAATCTGATCTAAATGGTGACTGTATCAGGGCTACTGACCACAATTCAGTTCAAGTTAGTATTATTATGGAAAATGACAGAGATAAATCAGGAGGAAACGTTTCACACTGGATGAAAGCAAATTTTACAAAACTGAGAATGGCTTGTCTGAGGTCAGAGCTGCTAAAGGATCAATCATTGGGAAACCTGTAGAGGCTCTAAACAGTGAGATCCATAGGACACAAAACAGGGATGGACCCTCCAAAAATAAGAATGGTCCTCCACATCAGACCCTTGTGGTTGTCTAGAAAAACACAGGGGAACATATCTATTGGGGAGCGTTTTAAACTGGTAGGGAGTGGGGACGGGGGGTGGGAATGGGGGATCTTCATTGAACTGAATTTGCTTTTTTGTCACACATACTCAAATGAGTGAAACATTTACAGGTCGTCACTTACAGCACCATCTTAGGTACAAGGTACCTAGGCCCAGATTCTTCAGTATGAGTGCTCAGGGTAAACAACCAGAGATTAAAAGGTCCAACATTACAAATTGTAGGAATATGTTAGAAATTAAAAAGTTCAGTACAACAATTTTTCCAATCCAATCATCCTGGCACCGAGCCTCCAATCCACACTGGGCCTTGACTCCAGACTTCACCAGGCCTCACTTTGAGGATCGGAAGGCTGGGAGACCACTCTGGAATCACCTTAACAACGGAAATCCACACTGAGGCGACACCAAGCTGAGAGCCACTACTGTAGATCAGAGTGGTGCTGGAAAAACACAGCGGGTCAGGCAGCATCTGAGGCGCAGGAGAATCGATGATTCATCAGGAATCCTGATGAAGGGCTCCTGCCCGAAATGTCGATTTTCCTGCTCCTCGGATGCTGCCTGACCTATTTTTCCAGCACCACTCTGATCTAAACTCTGGTTTCCAGCATCTGCAGTCCTCACATTTGCCTGAGACAACACTACATCAGACCAAAAATTCACCCACACCGGGCTGAGAGACACCGGGCCGAGAGAGACCACCCACACCGGGGAGAGAGAGACCACCCACACCGGGCCGAGAGAGACCACCCACACCGGGCTGAGAGAGAGACCACCCACACCGGGGAGAGAGAGACCACCCACACCGGGGAGAGAGAGAGACCACCCACACCGGGGAGAGAGAGACCACCCACACCGGGCCGAGAGAGACCACCCACACCGGGCTGAGAGAGAGACCACCCACACCGGGGAGAGAGAGACCACCCACACCGGGGAGAGAGAGACCACCCACACCGGGGAGAGAGAGACTGCCCACACCGGGCCGAGAGAGACCACCCACACCGGGGAGAGAGAGACCACCCACACCGGGGAGAGAGAGACCACCCACACCGGGGAGAGAGAGAGACCACCCACACCGGGCCGAGAGAGACTGCTATGCCAGGTCCATGTTGAGGCCGAGAGTCTCAGTCCGAGGCTGGCAATTGGCCAAGAGCCAAAATGTGTCATGCTGGAAAAGCACAGCAGATCAGGCAGCATCTGAGGAGCAGGAGAATGGACGTTTCATCAGGAATCCCTGATGAAGGGCTTATGCCCAAAACACTAACTCTCCTGCTCCTCGGATGCTGCCTGACCTGCTGGGCTTTTCTAGCCCATGCTTTTTAACTCTGATCGGCAGCATCTGCGGTGCTCACTTTCTCCAATTAGCCAAGAATCCAAATCTGGACTGAGGCCGGGAATTCGGGACATCACTGAGAAGAAAGAGTCAGAAAAAGAGAACATAAAAGAGGAAAAAGAATGACAAAAGAAAACAAAATGGACAGTGGATAAGCCCAGATAGAAGTGTCAGCTCTACTGCCATCTTGGAAA
Source organism: Hemiscyllium ocellatum (assembly GCF_020745735.1). Taxonomy (NCBI): domain Eukaryota; kingdom Metazoa; phylum Chordata; class Chondrichthyes; order Orectolobiformes; family Hemiscylliidae; genus Hemiscyllium; species Hemiscyllium ocellatum. The sequence goes on along the minus strand of NW_026869310.1, from coordinate 152,442 downwards.
GTAGCTCAAGTATTAGTGAGAATAGAGAGACAGATGAGAATGGATTTGATGCAAAAAAGGACAAGTTATAATTAGAAACAGCAAATCAGAGAAAGAGATAAGACTGATAAATAAAACTGCATTTATGTCAATGGAAGGGGTCTTACAGGTAAGGCTGGTGAGGTCAGGCCATCTATGGGAACATGGCATTGGGAATTCACATTATTCCAGGGACCTGGCTGAGGGAAGGGCAGGACTGACAGCTCAGCATTTCGGGTTTTAGATGCTTTTGGAATGTTTGAAAGGGAGGCAAGAGAGGAGGGGGATTGGCATTTTTGATTAAGGAGAATATTACAGCTGTGCTTGGAGAGGATATTCCCAGGGGATCATCCAGTGAAGCTAAATGAGTGGATCTCAGAAATAAGAGAGGAATGATCACCTGGATGGGGTTGTACTATCGGCCACCTAATAGTCAGTGGGAAACTAAGGAGCAGATATGTAGGGAGACCTCAGATATGTAAAAGTAATAAGGTTGTAATAGTAGGGGATTTTAACTTTCCAAACACTGACTGGAACTGCCAGAATGTTAAAGGCTTGGATGATGAGGAATTTGTTAAACACTTTCAAGAAATTTTTCTTTATCAACCTGTAGATGTACCTACGACAGAGGAAGGAAAACCTGCCCTTCTCTTGGGAAATAGGGAAAGTGACTGAAGTGTTAGTAGAGGAGCATTTTGGGAAAAACAATCATAATTTAATAGTTATAAAATAGTTATGGATAAAGATAAGCCTTATCTAAAAGTAAAAGTTTTAAGTTGGAGTAAGACATATTTTGATGACATTAGTCAGGAATTTTCAAAAATCAGGTCATTCCTGCTGAAGGGCTCCTGCCTGAAATGTTGATTTTCCTGCTCCTGGGATGCTTTCTGGCCTGATGCGCTTTTCCAGCACTACTCTAATCTTGAGGAATTTTTAAAAGTTGATTGGAGTAGACTGTTCACAGGTAAAGGGACAACTGGCAGGTGGGAGGTTTTCAAGTGTGCTAACAAGAGTTCAGAGGCATTATGTTCCTGTTAGAGAAGAAGGATAAGGCAGACACAAATAGGGAACAATTGATGAATTAAGATATTAAGGCTCTGGTCAGGAATAAAAAGGAGGCGCACGTTAGATATATACAACTGGGATCAAGTGAATCTCATGAAGAGTGTAAGGGGTGGGGGGCAGTGAAATTGTAGTGACTGTAACAAGGTCAGCTGTGTGAACATCATAGAATGTGAGTTCCCTGACTGGGGTTGTTAATTTGGTCCAATCAGGGAGTCCTGGCTGACAGATATAAGCAGCAATATCAGCCGTCCTGTTCCCTCTGAGAGTGGGCTCTGAGGGAGCTGGATCAGTGTCCAGGATTCTGCCTGTGTAAATAAAGGGGGACTTGGTGACAGGATACCGGTCTCTGTGGAGTTATTTCAGGAATCAGGAGGGTTAAAAGGGGATATGAGATGACCTTGGCAGATAAGGATAATCCAAAGAGATTCCACAAATACATTAAGAGCAAAAATATTCGGGAGAGAATAGGGCTCCTTAAAGATCAACCAGGTAATCTATGTGTGGACCCACAGGAGGTGGGTGAGGTACTAAATGAATATTTCACCTCAGGTTTTTATTGTGGAAAAAAGGCGAGAGAACTTGGGGAAATAAATAGTGATGTCTTGAACACAACCCACATTAAATAATAAGTGACTCTGAAGGTCTTAAAACAAACATAAAGGTGGATAAATCTCCAGGACCTGATTAGTTGCACCCCAGGACATTGTGGGTAGTTAGGGAAGAAATTGCAGGGCCCCCAGCAGGGATCCTGGCATCATCTACAATCACAGGGGAGATGCTCGAGTACTGGAGGGTGGTTAATGTTTTGCCCTTATTGAAGAAACACTAAAAGAAGCCTGTGATGTATAGATCTGTGAATCTGACATCAGTGATGGGGACTTTGTTGCAGTGGATTTTGAAAGGATTGATTTGGAGGAGGCATGGACTGGTTAGGACTGTTCAGCATGGCTTTGTGTGAGGAAAGTCGTATCTCACAAACTTGATTAAATTTTTTGAGGAAGCAGCCAAAAAGGTTGATGACAGAACAATGGTACACTTTGTCTACACGGACTTCAGTAAAGCCTTTGACAAGGTTCCACACAGTACTCTGATCAGTAAAGTTGGATCAGATGGGATCCAGGAAGAGCTAATCAATTGGAATCAAAGTTGGCTGAAGGTAGGAGACAGAGGTTGGTGATGGAGGGATGTTTTTCGGACTGGAGATCTGTGACCAGTGGTGTTCCACAAGGATCAGTGCTGGGTTGTTTGACATTTATATAGATTATTTGGATGAGAATTCAGGAGGGATGGCTAGTAGGTTTGTGGGTGACACCAAAATTAATGGTTTAGTGGACAGACAAAGCTATCTAAGATTGCAAAGGGATCTTGATCAATTGAGCCAATGAGCTGAGGAGTGGCAGATGGAGTTTAAATGTGATAAATGTGAGACAAACCAGGGCAGGATTTACAATTAATGGTAAGACCTAGGTCGTGTTCTCAAAGAGAGACACCTCGGGGTTCAGGTACATAATTCTTTGAAAGTTGCATCACAGGTAGACAGGTTGGTGAGGAACGCATTTAGCAAGCTTCCCTTCATTGCTCAGACCGTTGAGTGTAGGAGTTGGGATATCATGTTGAGGTTGTATTGGACATTGGTGAGGTCCCTTTTAGAGTACTGTGTACTGTTCTAGTCACTCTGCTATAGGAAGGATATCATTTCATTGGAGACAATGCAGAAGAAGAAAATGCCAGGATGTTGCTGGGGCTGGAGGGTTTGAGTTACAATGACAGGCTGGATAGGCTGGAACAGTTTTCCCTGGAGTGTTAGAAGCTGAGTGGTGACCTTATAGAGATTTATAACGTCATGAGGGACTCAGGTAAAGTGAATAGCAAATGTCTTTTCTCTGGGGTGGAGGAGTCGAACATGAGGGGGCATATTTTAAGGTAAGAGAAGATTCAAAAGGGAGTTGAGAGGCAACATTTTTCACTCAGAGGGTGATCCATATGTGGAAGGAACTGCCAGAGGAAGTGGTAGTTATGGGTCCAATTACAATATGTAAAAGACAGGGATAAGAATAGGAAAGGTTTGGGGAGATGTGAACCAAACACAGGCAAATGCGACTCATTTAGTTTGGGAAACTGGGTCAGCATGGACAAGTTGGCCCGAAGGGTCTGTTTCTGTGCTGGACGACTCCATGACCATTGGGAAAGAAATATTATGATAGTCACAAAATAAAATTCAACAATGCAGGTAGCCCAGAGTACAGAAAGTACTGCGATTAAGTCATTAAAGAAATAAGGAAATCAAAGAGAGGGCATGAAAATGAATTAGCAAGCAAGATAAAGAAAATCCCAGAGATGTTTTATCAGAATATAAAGAGCAAAAGAATAGTTTAGGAAAATGTGAGACCTATCAGAGAGAAAAGGAGAACTTCTGTGAAAATGCAGAGGATATGAGAAGAATTTGAAATGTTTTTTGTCTCCATATTTACAAACAAAGGGAAGATGTGGAGACACTAATCCCAGAGGATCAGTCAGGAACATTAGATAAAATAATCATGTTAGAGGAATTGGAATCCTTGAAAATGAATAAGTTGCCCGGGCAGGATGGATTGTTCCCCACAGCTCAGGGAGGAAAAAGCAGAAACTCTGAGGATTATTTTCCAATCTTCACTAAACACAGGTGCGGTGCCGCAGGGTTGGAGAAATGCAAATAAATGGGAGTATACTGAGGGGGAAGATGAAGTGAGAGATCTTGGTGTGCAAGTACACAGGTCCCTAAAGGTAGCAGTACAGGTAGATCCAGTTGTAAAGAAGACATGTGGAAGACTCCCCTTCATTGGCAGAGGGAGAGAATACAAATGTAGGGAGACAATGATGAAACTGTGTCAGACACTGGGGAGGCCACAATGGGACTATTGGTCACCACATTACAGGAATGATGGAATTGCTCTGGAGACTAGAATGTTGCCGGGACTGGAGGATTTTAGCTACAAGGAGAGATTGGAGTGGATGGGCTTGTTTTCCTTAGAATAGAGAAGGCTGAGGGGTGACATAATTGAGGTATACAGCATTGTGAGGGATAGAAGGAAGGATCTATTTCCCTTGGCAGAGAATTCAAAAACTAGGGATCATCACTCCCATTCCACGTGGATCCTGCTCTTGTCAGCATTTCCCAATCCCCTTCATTCTCTGTCTCTGGATCTCTTGGAATTCCCATGTTCTCCATCTTATTTGATACAATGACCTGCCACATTCTCAAAAATTCATTTGGTTTGTGTTTCTTCAAGTAAGCTTTACTTGTTCTTAGTGTTGAGGAGTTTCTTGCCCCAAGAGTTTTGGGATGAAGATTCTAAAACCGGTTGGGACAGAGTGTCACACTGGTTCCATTTGATGGGACAGAAAACTCAACAATTCTATTCTGGGATCAGAATCACCCACTAACTGTGCTAACTCACAGCACCAGGGTCCCAGGTTCAATTCCAGCCTCGGGTGACTGTCCGTGTGGAGTTTGCACATTCTCCCCGTGTCTGCGTGGGTTTCCTCTGGGTGCTCCGGTTTCCTCCCACAGTCCAAAGATGTGCAGGTGAATTGGCCCGTAGTGTTAGGTGCATTAGTCAGAGGGAAATGGGTCTGGGTGAGTTACTTGTTGGAGGGTCAAATTGGACTGTTTGGGCTGAAGGGCCTGTTTCCACATTAGGGAATCTAATCTAAATTATCCAGAAATACCAGCTTTCCTTTCCTAGGTTAAGTCGGGTGAATTGATTGTGGCAATTCAAGGTGTATGTCTCTTTTGCTGACACAGCATTTTATTTCCCAGTGCTGCACACTGTTTTCCAAAATGTGCGGTTCACTCTCAGTGATTTGTTCTTCACAGGAACTGGACAAAGAGGTGGAATCCAAACAGTGCGCGTATGACAGCGTTTACACAATGATGGAACAATTCCTCAATGACAACAGAGATTCAAAGGGATCAAAGACAGAGCACATGCTCCACACACTCCAGCACAAGTGGGACGCAGTCCATCTGAAAATGCAGGAAAGGAAAGTAAGAGAGAGTGAGATCGAGCGAGTGTGTATGTCATGATAATCAGAGAGAGAGAGAGAGAGATGGGGAGAAGGTGCAGAAAAGAAGCACATGGTGAAGGGGTAACATTGGGCAGAGATTGAAGATTGGCTGCTGTTGAAAACAGAGAGTGTACATAAATGGCTCTTTATTTCATGGGCAGGGTTGGTGAGTGGAATCTGTGGGTCTGCGCTGAAACCTCAAGGAAGGCATGTTGTGAAAAAGATGTCAGGAGGTTTCAGACAGATGTAGAGAGGTTAAGTAAGTGGGCAAAAATCCGGCAGTTGGAGTGTAATATGGGAAAACCATGAACCGTAAAGAGATTTCAAACAACAGATGCTGTGGGAAAGATAGGACCAACAACTCCACAGACCCTGGGATGACAAAGGGGATGGAAATTCAGATAAAGAAAAAAATACTGGGATTATGGCAGGTGTCAGGTCGAATATAAAATTGATGACCAAGAGGAATACAGAAGGTTCAGAGCAGAGGTGGGAAACTGGCTAAGAGAAACAGGTGGAACTCCAAGCCCCTTCTCAAACCCCAGCGTACACATTCACAGAGACATATACAAGTGGGGCGGCATGGTGGCACAGTGGTTAGCACTGCTGCCTCACAGCACCAGAGACCCAGGTTCAATTCCCGCCTCAGGCAACTGTCTGTCTGGAGTTTGCACGTTCTCCCCGTGTCTGCGTGGGTTTCCTCCGGGTGCTCCAGTTTCCTCTCACAGTCCAAAGATGTGCAGGTTGGGTGAATTGGCCATGCTAAATTGCCCATAGTGTTAGGTGAAGGGGTAAATGTAGGGGAATGGGCCTGGGTGGGTTGCTCTTCAGAGGGTCAGTGTGGACTTGTTGGGCCGAAGGGCCTGTTTCCACACTGTAAGTAATCTAATCTAAAGTGTGGAGAATACTGGGCAAACACAGGCCCATGGGACCACTCCACAGACCCTGAGTGATGGGCTTCTTCCACACTCTCTGATCTCCTTGGTTCCAGATTTGTTGAACTCTTCACTGAAGGCACTGGACAACTGATACATTAGCTATTCGGTTACTGGTTAACAGCAAGATGGGGTTGGTTAGTTCAGTCACTGGTTAACAGCAAGATGGGGTTGGTTAGCTCAGTCACTGGTTAACAGCAATATGGGGTCGGTTAGTTCAGTCTCTAGTTAACAGTAAGATGGGGTTGGTTAGTTCAGTCACTGGTTAACAGCAAGATGGGGTTGGTTAGCTCAGTTGATTGGCTGAATGGCTTGCAATGCAGAATAACACCAACAGCATGGGTTCAATTCCTGCAGTGGCTGAGGGTGCCATGAAGGACTCCTTCTCAATCTCTCCCCCCACCTAAGACATGCTGACCCTCAGGATAAGCCATGTCAGTTGTCTCACTCTAATGAGACAGCACCATCATCTGAACAAAAATAACGTGCAGCCCAGGAACAGGCCCTTCGGCCCTCCAAGCCTGAGCCGATCCAAATGTACCGTCTAAACTTGTCGCCCAATTCCTAAGCATCTGTATCCCTCTGCTCTCAGTCAGGTTTCCCCCCCCCCACTCCAGTGTCTCCCTTTTTCCTGCTCTCTCCACCTCTGTCCTTTCCCTCTCTCTCATTCTACCCCTCCCCTTTTATCTCCACCTCACACCTCCTCCCTCTATCATTATACCCCATCTCCCACTTTCTTCACCCGGAGAGTGGGAAGCCTATGGAAGTCTCTGCCACAGAAAGTGATTGATTTTAAAATACTTGTCACAAAGCTGATCCTTTTCTCAAGGATACTGTGTCCTTAGTTTCTTTCAGAAGGGTCAGAAAACTCCCCCAGTTCCAAGGTGACTAGTTTGATACAGAGATGAAAAGGATGTTGAGAGGCCATTTCTTTCTATGTAAACAGATGAGACTTCAGGCCAAAGTGGTGATGTTTTAGCAGTGGGAGAAAGTGAGGACTGCAGATGCTGAAGATCAGAGCTGAAAATGTGTTGCAGGAAAAGTGCAGCAGGTCAGGCAGCATCCAAAGGGCAGGAGAATCAACGTTTCGGGCATGAGCCCTTCTTCAGCCCTTTTAGCAGTGACCTGTATAATGAAAGGGGAGTGGTCAGCTCTCTAGCTGAGCAGTTCAGTCCAGAGTTAGTTTGAAATTTAGCCGTGGACTGTATGGACAGGCTGCAAAACCTCTCGCTCTCCTTCTGCCCTTCTAACTTCAACCTGTAAACATGTGCTCCATTTATACTGGGTTTTAAAGGGAGTTTGCTCATTGGGCCTGTTGTGTATATTCGGAACAGCATCATTAAATCTCGTTTGGATGGGCTGAGTTATATAGGGATTCTTTATTCTGTTCTTTGTGTTGCATTGTGTAATTTTGTGAATAAATTTTTGTCTGTTTTAAAACCTATTGGTCAACCTCGCTACCTTACTCCAGGACCTAAACAAATTACAAAGTAATGGTCTGGGTTGCCTGCTTAAGAATGTTTTGAGGGGTCTGGCCATGTCCATAACAGGTTGAATATTTTCATGAATCAGTTAGATATAGTTCTTGGTACTAAAGTGATCAAAGGGTCGGGGAGGACTCAGGGACAGGGGAGTGTATTTGATCATCAGCTACAATCATATTGATTGGCCAGGCAGGCTTTAGGGGCCAAATGGCCTCATCCTTCTTCTACTTTCTATGTTTCAATGAACATAGGAGCAGGAGGCCATTCAGCCCCTCGAGCCTGCTCCATGATTAAATATGATCATGGCTGGTCTCATCTCAATCCCAACCACACCTCCTGCCCACTCTCCTTAACCTTTCAACCCTTTACTAATTAAAAATCTCCCTGTCTATCTCCTCCCGGCACTCACAGGGCTGCAGAGGAGGTTCACTCGGTTGATTCCGGAGTTGAGGGGGTTGGTTTATGAGGAGAGACTGAGGAGACCGGGATTATATTCACTAGAATTCAGGAGGATGAGGGGGAATCTGATAGAAACATAAAACTATGGAGGGAATCGATAAGATGGAGGTAGAGAGGATGTTTCCACTGGCAGGGGAAACTAGGACAAGAGGGCATAGCCTCAAGATTACAGGGAGCAGATTTCTTCACCCAGAGATTGTGAATCTGTGGAATTCCCTAGCTGGATAGATGTTTGAACAGTAAAGGAATTAAGGGTTCTGGTGAGAGGGTGGGTAATTGGAGCTGAGGCCATGAAAAGGTCACCCATGATCTTATTGAATGGTGGAGCAGGCTCACAGGGTCCGATGGCCTATTCTCGCTCCTGGTTCTTCTGGTCTTACTCAATGTTCCAGCAAGCACTCCATTCTAGGGGCGTAAATTCAACACAAGCTGCAAACTGGATCCAAACCTGATTTACAAACAGGAGGCAAAGGGTGATGGTGGAGAGCTGTTTTTAATTGGAAGCCTGTGACCAGTGGTCTACAACAGGGATCAGGGCTGGGACCCTTGCTCTTTGCTATGTACATTAACCACTCTGATGTAAATATGGATGGTGTAATTAGTAAGTATGCAGATGACTGGAAAATTGATGGGTGTCGTTGATAGTGAGGAGGATGGTCTCAGGCTACGGTTGAAGAGTGTGAATTAAAATCCCTACAGTGTGGAAACACACCCTTCAGCCCAACAAGTCCACACTGACCGTCCAAACAGTAACCCACTCAGACCCATTCCCCTATTTGCCCCGACACTATGGGCGATTTGGCACGGTCAATTGACCCAACCTACACGTCTTTGGATTGTGGGAGGAAACCCACGCAGATACGGGGAGAATGTGCAAACTCCACACAGTCAGTCACCCGAGGCTGGAATCGAACCTGTGTCCCTGGCCCTGTGAGGCAGCAGTGCTAACCACTGAGCCACTGTGCCGCCCTTCAGTAGAATGCCAATTCGGACGCTGTCCAACCTGCTGTGCTTTTCCAGCGCCACACTCTCGACTCTGATCTCAGCATCTGCACTCCTCACTGTCTCCTAGGTCTCAGGCTACAGCCTGATATTAATCAGCTGGTAAATTGGGCAGAGCATTGGCAGATGGAATTTTATCCTGAGAAGTGTGAGGCCACAAATTTTGGAAGATTTAATAAGGGAAGGATATACACAATGAATAGTAGGTCTCTGGGGAGCATTGAGGAACAAAGGGACTTTGGTTCCAAGTCTGTATTTTTGATTTCTCTGAAGGTGTCAGCACAGGGAGACCGTTTAGAGACGGCCATGTGGGTTGCTTCCCTTCAGTAGCTGGGGTGTAGAGAGTAGGAGCAGGGAAGTCTGCTTACAATTTTAAAACACATTTGCTTAGGACACAGATCAAAACTCCTTCTGATGGCCACATATCAGAAGGACTGGAAAGGGTGTAGAATTTTCATCAGGATGTTGCCTGGGATGGAAAGCCTCAGTTATGAGGGGAGACTGGATAGACTGGGACTCTTCTCCCTGAAGCAGAGGAGGCTGAGGGGCAGCATTGAGGCGTTATGAAAGGTACATATCGAGTAAATTGTGAAAACCTTTTCCCCATTGCAGATGGGTCTAAGAGCAGAGGGTGTCAGTTTAAGGTGAGGAGTAAGTGGTTATGAGGAGATCTGAAAAAGAAAGTTCTCACCCAGAGGGGGGTGGATATATGGACCGTGCTGACTGACAGGGGGGTGGATATATGGACCGTGCTGACTGAGAGGGTTGTGGATCTGGACCGTGCTGACTGAGAGGGGGGTGGATATATGGACCGAACTGACTGAGAGGGGGGTGGATATATGGACCGTGCTGACTGAGAGGGTTGTGGATCTGGACCGTGCTGACTGAGAGGGGGGTGGATATATGGACCGAACTGACTGAGAGTGGGTGTGGATATATGGACCGTGCTTCATTCCTGATGAAAGGCTTATGCTCGAAACGTCGAATTCTCTATTCCTGAGATGCTGCCTAACCTGCTGTGCTTTAACCAGCAACACATTTTCAGCTGTGATCTCCAGCATCTGCAGACCTCATTTTTTACCTGATGGATATATGGACCATGCTGACTGAGAGGGCGGTGGATATATAGACCGTGCTGACTGAGAGGGGGGTGGATATATGGACCGAACTGACTGAGAGGGTGATGGATATATGGACCAAACTGACTGAGGGGGGGTGGGTATATGGACTGTGCTGACTGAGAGGGTTGTGGATCTGGACCGTGCTGACTGAGAGGGTGGTGGGTATATGGACCAGGCTGACTGAGAAGGGGGTGGATATATGGACCGTGCTGACTGAGAGGGTGGTGGATATATGGACCGTGCTGACTGAGAGGGTTGTGGATCTGGACCGTGCTGACTGAGAGGGTGGTGGATACATGGACCGGGCTGACTGAGAGGGCGGTGGAGGCAGGTACTCTCACAACATTGAAGAACTATCTGGATGAGAGCTTAACATGCCGGGGTGTAGTCGGGTCTGGATCAAGTGCAGGTAAATGGGATGAGTGTTTGTTGGTGTTTGTTGGTTAGCACAGACATGGTAGGCTGAAGGGCCTGTTTCTATACTGTATGACTCTGCCAATCCTCCACAACCCCACCCCCCCACCCTGTCTTCCTATTCCTGTCTCTCCCTGATTCCCCTTTATGTTAGGTTGACCATGAAAGAATTGGTCATATATAAACTGTGTTTTGATTGGTTTAAATTGCCAGGTGAGACTGTCTGAACAAGTAACCTTGGAGACTGAATTCCATAGCAAAGCCGAGGAGCTGATTGGCTGGATGGAAGATGCCCTGAACGTGTTGAATAAGGCTCCAGCTCCGAGTCTGATCCAGGAGTCCATCACAAAACAGATCCAGGATCACCAGGTGACCTGTCCTGGGAGAAGCACGGTCCATTCCACCACCCCATCACACTGTTCCAGTGTTATCTGATGGCACAGAATCACCCTGGGGTGGGTTCAGTATTAAAGGACAATACTCCATTCACTTTTCCTATTAGCCACTGAATTAGAATGCTGGCTTTGTGTAATATATGCACAAGGACTCTCAACTCCCTTGGTGCTGCAACTTCCTCCAGTCTTTAAATAATATTCAATTCCTCTATTCTTCCTGCCAAGCTCACATTTCCCCACATTATGCTCCATCTGCTACACAGTTCCCATTTGTTTAACCTGTCTATATCTGTCCACAAACCATGTGTTATCCTCATCACTAACCTTCCCACCTAATCTTGTATCACTCACAGATTTTGTGAGTGCACATTTACCTCTCTCTTCATACAGATTAGAAATAATTATAGGCTGAGCACTGACCCTGGGGGACTCCACTAATTACAGGTTGCTATCCTGGAGATTCCATCTTATCCCCACTCTTCGTTTTCTTGTAGTTAGCCAATCCTCTCTCCATGCTAATATATTATCCCCCAACACCGTGCGCTCTTTCTTTGTACCACATGGGTTAACAGGACACTGGCGCCTGAACAATCACTATCTTAGAGGCAGGGATCAGGTGGAGTGGCACGGTGGCTCAGTGGTTAGCACAGCTGCCTCACAGCTCCAGGAACCTGGTTCAATTCCAGCCTCGGGTGGCTGTCTGTGTGGAGTGTGCACATTCTCCCTGTGTCTGTGTGGGTTTCCTCCGCGTGCTCCAATTTTCTCCCAGGTCAGGTGAATTGGCCGTGCTAAATTGCCCACAATGTTAGCTGCATTAACCAGAGGGAAATGGGTCTGGGTGGGTTACTCTTCAGAGGGTCGGTGTGGACTTGTTGGGCTGAAAGCCTGTTTCCACACTTTAGGAAATCTAATCTAATCTAGGTGGTGAGTGTGGGGATTAGGTTCAGGGATCGGGTTCAGTGAGTATGGGGATTGGGTACATGGATTGGGTAGCGATGCAGTTGTGTGTGTAATGGCTACCATCTCTCTCTCTCTCTGTAGCTGTTTAGCAGCGATGTAGCCTTGCATGCTGCACAACTGAACACCCTGGAACAATGCTCAGAAACCCTGAGGGATTTCAGCAGCAAGCACGATGGTAGTCTCATTCAGAATGTGATGGGCACCGTACGGGAGAAATGGGCAAAACTTACACAGTGCACCAGCCAACGAGAGCAGTCTCTCCAGGAGGTCAGAACACATGCCCAACAGGTAATACACTGTCGTGTTTCCCTCCTCCTCTAACCAAAAAAAACGCAGAGGGCTAGAGAGATGTGCTATTCCAAAACTGTCGGTAGCAGAATAAGAAGTAAGGGCCTGGCCTGAGAGGGTTCCGACAGCAGCAGCTCAGCAATAAGTGTAGGTAAGCTCAGGGAAAGTCCTTTCACTTTCCTTTTTAGACTTTAAGATGGCACTTAGGGCAGTCACACATTCCTCCTGCAGGATGTGGGAGCCCAGGTTAATTTCCATCGTCCCTGATGACTACACGTGTGTGGGAAGTGCACCCAGCTGCAGTTCCTGGGAGACCGTGATGGGGAGCTGGAGCTGAATGCACTCAGGATCATCGAACATAGAAAAGTACAGCACAGAACAGGCCCTTCGGCCCACGATGTTGTGCCGAGAATTAATCCTAATGTAAAATATAGTAACTTAACCTACACAAACAGAGTTGTTGTCTCTGGTTTGTTACCCGTGCCACGTGATAGAGAGTCGAGGAACAGGGAGAGAGAACAGTTAAATGCGTGGCTACAGGGATGGTGCAGGAGGGAGGGATTCCGGTTTCTGGACAACTGGGGTTCTTTCTGGGGAAGGTGGGACCTCTATAAAAAGGATGGTCTACACCTGAACCTGAGGGGCACCAGTATCCTTGGGGGGAGGTTTGCTAGTGCTCTTTGGGAGGGTTTAAACTAACTCCGCCGGGGCATGGGAACCTGGACTGTAGCTTTAGGGTACAGGACCTGGAGTGTAGGGAGGTTATGAATAATGCAGCGATCTCGAAGGAGGGTGCCTGTAAACAGAAGGATGGATTGAAGTGTGTATACTTCAATGCCAGAAGTATAAGAAATAAGGTAGGTGAACTTGCAGCGTGGGTTGGTACCGGGGACTTCGATGTTGTGGCCATTACAGAGACGTGGGTAGAACAGGGACAAGAATGGCTGTTGCAGGTTCCAGGGTTTAAATGTTTTAGTAGGATCAGACACGGGGGTAAAAAAGGGGGAGGTGTGGCATTACTTGTCAAAGATAGTATTACAGCAGTGGAATGGACGATGGAAGAGGACTTGCCATCTGAGGTAGTTTGGGCTGAGGTTAGAAATAGGAAAGGTGAGGTCACCCTGTTAGGTGTTTTCTACAGGCCTCCTAATAGTCCTAGAGAAGTAGAGGATAATATTGCGAGGATGATTCAGGAAAAGAGTGAAGGTAGCAGGGTGGTTGTTATGGGGGACTTTAACTTCCCAGATATTGACTGGGAGAGCTATAGCTCGAGTTCATTAGATGGGTCGGTGTTTGTCCAATGTGTGCAGGAGGGTTTCCTGACACAATATGTAGACAGGCCAACAAGAGGTGAGGCTATACTGGATTTGGTTCTAGGTAATGAACCAGGTCAGGTGTTAGACTTGGAGGTAGGTGAGCACTTCGGGGACAGTGACCACAACTCGGTGACTTTTACTCTAGTGATGGAGAGGGATAATCGTGCGCCGCAGGGCAAGAGTTATAGCTGGGGGCAGGGAAATTATGATGCAGTGAGGCATGACTTAGGATGTGTGGATTGGAAAAACAGGCTTCAAGAGAAGAACACTAATGAGATGTGGGGATTGTTCAAGGAGCAGCTACTACGTGTCCTCGATAAGTATGTACCAGTCAGGTATGGTGTAAAGGGCCTTGTGAGGCAGCCGTGGTTTAGTAAGGAATTGGAATCCCTTGTGAAATGGAAGAAGGCGGCATATGTAAAGATGAGGCTTGAAGGTTCAGTTGGGGCGATAGAGAGTTATAAGGTAGCCAGGAAGGATCTAAAGAGAGAGCTAAGAGAAGCGAGAAGGGGACATGAAAAGTCTTTAGCAGGTAGGATTAGGGAAAACCCAAAGGCTTTCTATAGGTATGTCAGGAATAAAAGGATGACTAGGGTAGGTATCGGTCCAGTCAAGGATAGTAGTGGGAAGTTGTGTGTGGAGGCGGAGGAGATTGGAGAGACACTAAATCAATACTTTTCATCAGTATTCACTCAGGAACAGGACACTGTTGCTGATGTGAATATGGAGTCACAAATGATTAGAATGGATGGCCTGGAAATATGCAGGGAAGAGGTTCTGGGAATATTGGAGAGGATGAAAATAGATAAGTCTCCTGGGCCAGATGGCATTTACCCTAGGATCCTATGGGAAGCTAGGGAGGAGATAGCAGAGCCATTGGCCTGGATTTTTATGTCGTCATTGTCAACGGGAATAGTACCAGAGGACTGGAGGATAGCGAATGTGGTCCCCTTGTTCAAGAAAGGGAGTAGGGATAGCCCTAGTAACTATAGGCCAGTGAGTCTGACTTCAGTGGTGGGCAAAGTCTTAGAGAGAATGGTAAGGGATAAGATTTATGAACATCTGGATAGGAATAACGTGATCAAGGATAGCCAGCATGGTTTTGTGAAGGGCAGGTCGTGCCTCACAAACCTTATTGAGTTCTTTGAGAAGGTGACTAAGGAAGTGGACGAGGGTAAAGCAGTAGATGTTGTGTATATGGATTTTAGTAAGGCGTTCGATAAGGTTCCCCATGGTAGGCTAATGCTAAAACTACGGAGGTATGGCATTGAGGATACATTAGAGGTTTGGATTAGGAATTGGCTGGCTGGAAGGAGACAGAGGGTAGTAGTTGATGGACTATGTTCATCTTGGAGTGCAGTTACTAGCGGTGTACCACAAGGATCTGTTTTGGGACCATTGCTTTTTGTTATCTTTATAAATGATCTAGAGGAAGGGCTTGAAAGCTGGGTAAGCAAGTTTGCAGATGACACAAAAGTCGGTGGAGTTGTGGATAGTGAGGAAGGAAGTGGTAGGTTACAGCGGGATATAGATAAGTTGCAGAGCTGGGCAGAAATGTGGCAAATGGAATTCAATGTAGCTAAGTGTGAAGTCATTCACTTTGGTAGGAGTAACAAGAAGGTGGATTACTGGGCTAATGGTAGGCTACTTGGTAGTGTGGATGAGCAGAGGGATCTTGGTGTCCATGTACACAGATCTCTGAAAGTTGCCACCCAGGTAAATAGTGCTGTGAGGAAGGCATATGGTGTACTGGGCTTTATTGGTAGAGGAATTGAGTTCTGGAGTCCTGAGGTCATGTTGCAACTGTATAAGACTCTGGTGCGGCCTCATCTGGAGTATTGTGTGCAGTTTTGGTCGCCATACTATAGGAAGGATGTGGAGGCATTGGAACGAGTGCAGAGGAGGTTTACCAGGATGTTGCCTGGAATGGTAGGAAAATCTTATGAGGAAAGGCTGAGGCACTTGGGGCTGTTCTCATTGGAGAAGAGAAGGTTTAGGGGAGATTTGATAGAGGTGTATAAGATGATTAGGGGTTTAGATAGGGTCGACACTGAGAACCTTTTACCGCTAATGGAGTCAGGTGTTACTAGGGGACACAGCTTTAAATTAAGGGGTGGTAGGTATAGGACAGATGTTAGGGGTAGATTCTTTACACAGCGGGTTGTGAGTTCATGGAATGCCCTGCCAGTAGCAGTGGTGAACTCTCCTTCTTTATGGTCATTTAAGCGGGCATTGGATAGGCATTTGGAAGTTATTGGGCTAGTGTAGGTTAGGTAGGATTCGGTCGGCGCAACATCGAGGGCCGAAGGGCCTGTACTGCGCTGTATCCTTCTATGTTCTATGTTCTATGTTCTACATCCCTCAACTCACTGCTATCCATGTGAATGTCCAGCAGTCACTTAAATGTCCCCAATGACTCTGCTTCTACCACCACCACTGGCAATGCATTCCATACATTCACAACTCTCTACATAAAGAACCGACCTCTGATGTCTCCTTTATACCTTCCTCCTAGTATCTTCAAACTTATGACTCCTCCTCCCAGTCAATCCTACCCTGGGGAAACGTCTCTGACTATTGACTCTATCTATTCCTCTCATTATCTTGTATACCTCAATCAGTTCTCCTCTCTTCCTCCAAAGAGAAAACTCCGAGCTTATTCAACCTTTCTTCATGAGACAAGCCCTCCAGTCCAGGCAGCATCCTGGTAAACAGAGAACCCTGCGAGACCCCACTCAACACTGACCTCTGGCAGAATACTTTTCATCTACAATCACTCTCTGCCTTCTGTCAGCCAACCAATTCTGAAATTCCAAACCCACATCTCCATTATGCCCCCAACATCATAGCCCCAAGTGCTGATCCATGCTCTAAGTTCATCACTCTTATTTCTGACACTCCTTGCATTAAAGCAGACACACTTTAACGATCCCTTTGTTTCATCGCGTGAGAAACCTTCCTGATAGATCCAATATATCCTGTCACTGTCCCATCTACAACTGCCCCCCCCCTCTCAGATATGTGGCTCTGGCTCCCAACCCCTTGCCAAACTAGTTTAAACCCTCCTGAACCACACGAGCAAATCTCCCACCCAGGACATTTGTGCCTTTCAGTTCAGGTGTAACCCGTCCTTCATGTACAGGTCCCATCTTCCCCAGAATATATCCCGATGGTCTAAGTACCTGAAGCCCTCCCTCCTGCACCAGTCTCACTGCCACATGTTACGCTGCATTTGCTGACTGTTCCTCACCTCACTACCTCGTGGCACCGGTAGCAACCCGAGATCACTACTCTACTCGTCCTGCTCTTCAGCTTCCAGCCTAACTCCCTGTAGTCACTTTTCAGATCCTCAATCCCCTTCCTGGCTATATCATTGGTGCCATATGTACCACGATTTCTGGCTGCTCCCCCTCCCCCTTTAGAATCTTGTGAACCCGATCGGCGACATCCTGGACCCTGGCACCAGGGAGGCAACGTACCTTCCAGGAGTCCCGTTCCTGACCACAAAATCTACTATTCCTGAGATGCTGCCTAACCTGCTGTGCTTTGACCAGCAACACATTTGCAGCTGTGATCTCCAGCATCTGCAGACCTCATTTTTTACACAAAATCTACTGTCAATCCGTCCAACTATTGAGTCCCCTATTACTAGCGCTTTTCTATTTCCCTCCCTTCCCTTCTGAGCCACAGCGCCAGAGACCTGACGACTATGGCTTTCCCCTGGTAGGCTGTCTCCACCAGCAGTATCCAAAACAGTATACTTATTGCTGAGGGGAACGGCCCCAGGGGATCTCTGCTCTGACAGTCGGTTCCCTTTCCTCCCCCTGACAGTAATCCAGCTGTCCTTATCCTGTGTCTGGGGGGTGATCACCTCCCTGTACATCCTCTCAATTTCCCCCTCAGCCTCCTGGCTGATCCATAGTTCATCCAGCTCCAGCTCCAGTTCCCCAACTCAGTTTTCGAGGAGCTGGAATTGGGTGCATGTAGTCGACAGAGACATGTGAAGTGTCTCTCACCTGCCACATTCTGCAGGAGGAACACGTAACTACCCTAACACCCATATCCTGCTGCTCTGAAAGCCTATACAGAACTAAACAAAGGAAGAGAAGAAAAAAAAGAGAAACCTGAAAACTTACCTACTTACGTACCGTGGGCAGCACGGTGGCACAGTGGTTAGCACTGCTGCCTCACAGCGCCTGAGACCCGGGTTCAATTCCCGACTCAGGCGACTGACTGTGTGGAGTTTGCACGTTCTCCCCGTGTCTGCGTGGGTTTCCTCCGGGTGCTCTGGTTTCCTCCCACAGTCCAAAGATGTGCGGGTCAGGTGAATTGGCCATGCTCAATTGCCTGTAGTGTTAGGTAAGGGGTAAATGTAGGGGTATGGGTGGGTTGCGCTTCAGCGGGTCGGTGTGGACTTGTTGGGCCGAAGGGCCTGTTTCCACACTGTAAGTAATCTAATTTACAGACTCTTAGTAAGGTTTGAGGCGGTGGATGGGAGGGAGGCCCTATGGTGTAGGGTTGAAAATGTGTTGCTGGAAAAGCGCATCAGGTCAGGCAGCATCCAAGGAACAGGCGAATCATGCTCAAAACGTCGATTCTCCTGTTCCTTGGATGCTGCCTGATCTGATGCGCTTTTCCAGCAACACATTTTCAGCTCTGATCTCCAGCATCTGCAGCCCTCACTTCCTCCTATGGTGTAGGGTCTCAGGTTTAGATCTCACCCACTTAAAAACTCTCCAGAAGTCCTCTGCTCCTCTCTCGCAAATGTAGATAAGTGTGTGGTCTTGCATTTTGGAAAGTCAAGTCAAGGTAGGAATTTCATGGTGAATGGTCGGGCCTTAAGGAGTGTCATGGAACAGAGGGACCTTGGAGTTCAGGTTCACAGTTCTCTGAAAGTGGTGTCCCAGGTAGACAGGGCAATAATGAAGGCTTTTGGCACACTGGCCCTCATCAATCAGGTCATTGAGTATAGAAGTTGGGAAGTTATGTTGCTGTTATCCAGGATGTTGGTGAGACCACGCTTGGAGTATTGCGTTCAGTTTTGGTCACCTTGTTCTAGGAAGGATGTTACTAATCTAGAAAGAATGCAGGAGAAATTTACAAGGATATTGTCTGGACTCCCATGGTCTGAGTTTTAGGGAGAAGTTGAACAAGCTAGGATTTTTTCCTTTCGAGTGTAGGAGACTGAGGGGGGAACATTATAGAAGTATAGACCTTATAGAAGACCATGAAAGGCATGGATAGGGTAAATGCACTCAGTCTTTTTCCCAGGGTTGGGGAATCGAGGACTAGAGGGCATCAGTTTAAGGTTAGAGGGAAAGAATCAAAGGGAACCTGAGGGACAACTGTTTTTACACAGAGGGTGCCAGCGGAAGTGGTTGAGGTGGGTACATTAATAACAGTTAAAAGGCATTTGGACATATACATGGATAGGAAAGGTTTACAAGGATATGGAGAAAGTGAGGACTGCAGATGCTGGAGTCAGAGTCGAAGTGTGTGTTGCTGGGAAAGTACAGCAGGTCAGGCAGCATCCGAGGAGCAGGAGAATCAGGCAGAAGCCCTTCATCAGGGCCAAGTGCAGGGAAATGGGGCTAGTGTGGATGGATATTTTGGCCGGCATGGACCAGTTTGGACCAAAAGGCGTGTCTCCATGCTGTAGGGTTCTGACTGTACGATCCCTCTGAGTTTCCGAGTATCCTGCCATTCACTGAGTACTCCCTTAGCTTGTTCCTTCTTCCAAGTGGATCACCTCACTTTCAGAGTCATAGAGATGTACAGCACGGAAACAGACCCTTCGGTCCAACCTGTCCATGCTAACCAGATATCCCAACCCAATCTAGTCCCACCTGCCATCACCCGGCCCATATCCCTCCAAACCCTTCCTATTCATACACCCATCCAAATGCCTCTTAAATGTTGCAATTGTACCAGCCTCCACCACTTCCTCTGGCAGCTCATTCCATACACGTACCACCCTCTGTGTGAAAAAGTTGCCCCTTAGGTCTCTTTTATATCTTTCCCCTCTCACCCTAAACCTATGCCCTCTAGTTCTGGACTCCCCGACCCCAGGGAAAAGACTTTGCCTATTTATCCTATCCATGCCCCTCATAATTTTGTAAACCTCTATAAGGTCACCTCTCAGCCTCCAAAGCTACAGGGAATAGCCCCAGCCTGTTCAGCCTCTCCCGATAGCTCAAATCCTCCAACCCTGGCAACATCCTTGCAAATCTTTTCTGAACCCTTTCAAGATTCACAACATCTTTCCAATAGGAAGGAGACCAGAATTGCACGCAATATTCCAACAGTGGCCTAACCAATGTCCTGTACAGCCGCAACATGACCTCCCAACTCCTGTACTCAATACTCTGACCAATAAAGGAAAGCATACCAAACACCTTCTTCACTATCCTATCTACCTGCAAGCCCACTTTCAAGGAGCTATGAACCTGCACTCCAAGGTCTCTTTGTTCAGCAACACTCCCTAGGACCTTACCATTAAGTGTATAAGTCCTGCTAAGATTTGCTTTCCCAAAATGCAGCACCTCGCATTTATCTGAATTAAACTCCATCTGCCACTTCTCAGCCCATTGGCCCATCTGGTCCAGATCCTGTTGTAATCTGAGGTAACCCTCTTCGCTGTCCACTACACCTCCAATTTTGGTGTCATCTGCAGACTTACTAACTGTACCTCTTATGCTCGCATCCAAATCATTAATGTAAATGACAAAAAGTAGAGGACCCAGCACCCATCCTTGTGGCACTCCACTGGTCACAGGCCTTCAGTCTGAAAAACAACCCTCCACCACCACCCTCTGTCTTCTACTTTGAGCCAGTTCTGTATCCAAATGGCTAGTTCTCCCTGTATTCCATGAGATCTAACCTTGCTGATCAATCTTCCCTGGGGCATCTTGTTGAACGCCTTACTGAAGTCCATATAGATCACATCTACTGCTCTGCCCTCATCAATCCTCTTTGTTACTTCTTCAAAAAACTCAATCAAGATTGTGAGACATGATTTCCCACACACAAAGCCATGTTGACTATCCCGAATCAGTCCTTGCCTTTCCAAATACATGTACATCCTGTCCCTCAAGATTCCCTCCAACAACCTGCCCACCACCGAGGTCAGGCTCACTGGTCTATAGTTCCCTGGCTTGTCCTTACCGCCCTTCTTAAACAGTGGCACCACGTTTGCCAGCCTCCAGTCTTCCGGCACCTCACCTGTGACTATCGATGATACAAATATCTCAGCAAGAGGCCCAGCAATCACTACTCTAGCTTCCCACAGAGTTCTCGGGTACACCTGATCAGGTCCTGGGGATTTATCCACCTTTAACCGTTTCAAGGCATCTGTATATCTGGACATTTTGCAAGATGTCACCATCTATTTCCCTACAGCCTATATCTTCCATGTCCTTTTGCACAGTAAATACTGATGCAAAATATTCATTTAGTATCTCCCCCATTCTCTGTGGCTCCACACAAATGCCACCTTGCTGATCTTTGAGGGGCCCTATTCTCTCCCTAGTTACCCTTTTCTCCTTAATATATTTGTAAAAACCCTTTGGATTCTCCTTAATTCTATTTGCCAAAGCTATCTCATGTCCCCATTTTGCCCTCCTGATTTCCCTCTTAAGTATACTCCTACTGCCTTTATACTCTTCTAAGGATTCACTCGATCTATCCTGTCTATACCTGACATATGCTTCCTTCTTTTTCTTAACCAAAACCTCAATTTCTTTAGTCATCCAGCATTCCCTATACCTACCAGCCTTCCCTTTCACCCTGACAGGAATATACTTTTTCTGGATTCTTGCTCTCTCATTTCTGAAGGCTTCCCATTTTCCAGCCGTCCCTTTATCTGCGAACATCTGCCTCCAATCAGCTTTCGAAAGTTCTTGCCTAATACCGTCAAAATTGGCCTTTCTCAGAATAAATTCCATCTGTCACTGATCTGTCCACCTGACCAATCTGGTTATCAATTTAAATGTCAAGCAACTGCTGCAGGAAAAGTAACCAGTTAAATTTTTACTGCAGAGAAGAGGCAGCCACTGCTGTGGCGAACATTTTACCCTCCTGTTTGTGTGCCTCTCTCTCTCTCTCTCTCTCTCACTCTGTCAGTGATCTGTAACTTGTTTCCAGGGCTAACCTGCTCTGTTAGCTGGATCCATAGGTCTCACTTGTGAACAACTCTCTAGCTCCTGATTGGCTGTACACTGCAGGATCCCATCACCTCAAAACACACAGTTGACAAGATGAGAAAGCAAATTCCTCACTGTGAAATGATGCAGCAGCACTGGGTAAATTTCTGTGACTAACAACAGATTTTTTGATCTTTGTGGCTCTGTTTTTAAAGGCAGGGAAAAAATAAACAGACCCAGAGCTTACAGTGCACTTCATAAATATCATCATATTCCCTTTAACATCAGGCTGGAGAATGCTCTCATCCTCCATGAAACTCAGATCATTTCTCACAAACCCCAGACTGAGTGGGGATGGAAGCTGCAATAAGTGTCGTGGCAGTGGTAACATGAGGAGATTGTAACTGGCTAATGTGGTTTGCAGTGCAGATTGGATGGGCCAAATGGCCCCCTCCTGCATCATATCGATTCTATGATTCTGTGTTGACCCTGCCCCCATTCTTGTCGAGAATTGGACTGTTTGACCCTGTGATGCTTGTCTTTGCAGTTCCGTGAGTCCAGGAAGATGCTCCAAAGTTGGATGGATGGAGTGGATCAGCATCTCGAGGCTCAGGAGGACGTTGCTATTGACAACAATGACATTAAACAGCAGCTCATCCAGCAACAGGTCAGCATCGCGCAAAGGTGCCAGAATCACACTGGGCGGTCGCTCACTACAGAGGGAGATGACAAGTGATGGTTACCACACCTTACACAAAGGCAGAGATTCAAGGAGAGTCCTTCATGGAAATAAATCCTTTGTGGCTGGCACGGTGGCTCAGTGGTCAGCACTGCTGCCTCAGAGCACCAGGGACCCAGGTTCGATTCCAGTCTTGAGTAACTGTCTGTTTGGAGTGTGCACATTCTCCCCGTGTCTGCATGGGTTTCCCCTGGATGCTTTGGTTTCCTCCCACAGTCACAAAGATGTGCAGGTGAGCTGAATTGGCCATGCTAAATTGCCCGTAGTGTGAGGTGCAGGAGTCAGGGGTAAATTTGGGTAAGGGATGGGTCTGGGTGGGTTACTCTTCAGAGGGTCAGTGTGGACTTGTTGGGCCAAATGGCCAGTTTCCAGACTGTAGAGAATCTAATCTAATCTCAGTTGGTGGAAGAACAAAGAAAATTTACAGCCCAGGAACAGGCCCTTCGGCCCTGCAAGCCTGAGCCGATCCAAATGTACTGTCGAAACCTGTTGCCCAACTCCTAAGCATCTGTATCCCTCTGCTCCCCACCTACACGTCATTGATTCCTTCTCCCTGGGAAAAAGCTTGTCTCTATCCACCCTGTCTATACCCTTCATGATTTTGTAAACCTAAATCAGGTCCCCTCTCAATCTCCTTTTTTCTAATGAAAACAATCCTAACCTACTCAACCTCTCTTCATAGCTAGCACCTTCCATAACAGGCAATATCTTCGTAAACCTTCTCTGCACCCTCTCCAAAGCGTCCACATCCTTTTGGTAATGTGGCGACCAGAACTGTAACAGTATTCAAAATGCGGCCGAACCAATGTCTTGTACAATTTTGACATGACCTGCCAGCTCTTATACTCAATACCCCGTCCAATGAAGGCAAGCATACCATATGCCTTCTTGACCACTCTCTCCACCTGTGCAGCAACCTTCAGGGTACAATGGACCTGATTAAATTGATTAAAATATGGACAATAACACTGAACAGCCTGGAATTGTTAATAGCTTGAGTAAGAATGCAATGATATAGCAATTGTTTTTTTTCTGTGAAACTATCACTCACCAACTGACAAGAAATCATAGAATCAAATATTGATCTAGCCAAGGGAAAGGACAATCAGATCATCAACCATGTGTTTATGTCAGAGATGCCCAGTTGGCTCCACAAAGCTTATCTCTCAACCACAAGGTCCCACGTTCACTCCCCTTCTGACATTTTCACTCCCCAAGCACCCTGTTCACTTTCTGTGTACCCCATTCACTTTGCGTGTGTCCCGTTCACTCCGTGTGCCCCATTCACTTTGCGTGTGCCCCATTCACTTTGCGTGTGCCCTGTTCACTCCGTGTGCCCCATTCATTTTCCATGAGCCCCGTTCACTCCGTGTGCCCTGTTCACTTTGCGTGTGCCCTGTTCACTTTGCGTGTGCCCCGTTCATTTTGCGTGTGCCCCATTCACTATCCGTGTGCCCCGTTCACTTTCCATGTGCCCCATTCACTTTGCGTGTGCTCCATTCACTTAGCGTGTGCCCTGTTCACTCCGTGTGCCACGTTCACGTTGCTTGCGCCCCATTCACTTGCCGTGTGCTCCATTCACTTTCCGTGTGTCCTGTTCACTCCGTGTGCCTTGTTCACTCCGTGTGCCCTGTTCACTCCGTGTGCCTTGTTCACTCCGTGTGCCCTGTTCACTCCGTGTGCCCCGTTCACCTTCCATGTGCCCCGTTCACTTTCCATGTGCCCTGTTCACTCCGTGTGTCCCGTTCACACCGTGTGCCCTATTCACTTTCCGTGTGCCCCTTTCACTTTCTGTGTGCCCCTTTCACTTTCCGTGTGCCTTGTTCACTTTGCGTGTGCCCTGTTCATTTTCCGTGTGCCCTGTTCTCTTCATGTGCTCTGTTCATTCCGTGTGCTCCATTGACTTTCCGTGTGCCCCATTCACTTTCCGTGTGCCCCATTCACTTTGCGTGTGCCCCATTCACTTTCCGTGTGCCCCGTTCACTTTGCGTGTGCCCCGTTCACTTTCCGTGTGCTCTGTTCACTCCGTGTGCCACGTTTTCGCTGTGTGCCCCGTTCACTTTCCGTGTGCCCCATTCACTTTGCGTGTGCCCCGTTCCCTTTCCATGTGCCCTGTTCCCTTTCAATCTGCCCTGTTCACTCCGTGTGCCCCGTTCACTTTGCGTGTGCCCTGTTCACTCCGTGTGCCCTGTTCACTCCGTGTGCCCCGGTCACTTTCCGTGTGCCCCGTTCACTCTCCGTGTGCCCCGTTCACTTTGCATGTGCCCCGTTCACTTTCCGTGTGCCCCGTTCACTTTGCGTGTGCCCCGTTCACTTTGCGTGTGCCCTGTTCACTTTGCATGTGCCCCGTTCACATTCCGTGTGCTCTGTTCACTTTGCGTGTGCCCCATTCACATTCCATGTGCCCTGTTCACTCCGTGTGCCCCATTCACTTTCCGTGTGCCCCGTTAACTCCGTGTGCCCCATTCACTTTGCGTGTGCCCCATTCACTTTTCGTGTGCCCCGTTCACTTTCCGTGTGCCCCGTTCACTCCGTGTTCCCCGTTCACTTTGCGTGTGCCCGGTTCACATTCCGTATGCCCTGTTCACTCCGTGTGCCCCGTTCACTCCGTGTGCCCTGTTCACTTTGCGTGTGCCCCATTCACTTTTCGTGTGCCCCGTTCACTCTCCATGTGCCCTGTTCACTCTCCATGTGCCCCGTTCACTTTGCGTGTGCCCTGTTCACTCCGTGTGCCACGTTTTCGCCGTGTGCCCCGTTCACTTTCCGTGTGCCCGTTCCCTTTCCGTGTGCCCCGTTCACTTTGCGTGTGCCCTGTTCACTCCATGTGCCCTGTTCACTCCATGTGCCCCGTTCACTTTGCGTGATCCCCGTTCACTTCGCGTGTGCCCCGTTCCCTTTCCACGTGCCCTGTTCCCTTTCCATGTGCCCTGTTCACTCCGTGTGCCCCATTCACATTCCGTGTGCCCCGTTCACTTTCCATGTGTCCAGTTCACTCCGTGTGCCCCGTTCACTTTGAGTGTGCCCCGTTCACTTTCCGTGTGCCCTGTTCACTCCGTGTGCCCTGTTCACTCCGTGTGCCCCATTCACTTTGCGTGTGACCCGGTCACTTTCCGTGTGCCCTGTTCCCTTTCAATCTGCCCTGTTCACTCCGTGTGCCCCATTCACATTCCGTGTGCCCCGTTCACTTTGCGTGTGCCCTGTTCACTCCGTGTGCCCTGTTCACTCCGTGTGCCCCGGTCACTTTCCGTGTGCCCCGTTCACTCTCCGTGTGCCCCGTTCACTTTGCATGTGCCCTGTTCACTCCGTGTGGCCCGTTTTCACCGAGTGCCCCGTTCACTTTCCATGTGTCCCGTTCACTCTCCGTGTGCCCCGTTCACTTTGCGTGTGCCCCGTTCACTTTGCGTGTGCCCTGTTCACTTTGCATGTGCCCCGTTCACATTCCGTGTGCTCTGTTCACTTTGCGTGTGCCCCATTCACATTCCGTGTGCCCTGTTCACTCCGTGTGCCCCATTCACTTTCCGTGTGCCCCGTTAACTCCGTGTGCCCCATTCACTTTCCGTGTGCCCCATTCACTTTTCGTGTGCCCCGTTCACTTTCCGTGTGCCCCGTTCACTCCGTGTTCCCCGTTCACTTTGCGTGTGCCCGGTTCACATTCCGTATGCCCTGTTCACTCCGTGTGCCCCGTTCACTCCGTGTGCCCTGTTCACTTTGCGTGTGCCCCATTCACTTTCCGCGTGCCCTGTTCACTCTCCATGTGCCCCGTTCACTTTGCGTGTGCCCTGTTCACTCCGTGTGCCACGTTTTCGCCGTGTGCCCTGTTCACTTTCCGTGTGCCCGTTCCCTTTCCGTGTGCCCCGTTCACTTTGCTTGTGCCCTGTTCACTTTGCGTGTGCCCTGTTCACTCCATGTGCCCTGTTCACTCCATGTGCCCCGTTCACTTTGCGTGATCCCCGTTCACTTCGCGTGTGCCCTGTTCCCTTTCCACGTGCCCTGTTCCCTTTCCATGTGCCCTGTTCACTCCGTGTGCCCCATTCACATTGCGTGTTCCCCGTTCACTTTGCGTGTGCCCCGTTCCCTTTCCGTGTGCCCTGTTCCTTTCCATGTGCCCTGTTCACTCCGTGTGCCCCATTCACTTTCCGTGTGCCCCGTTCACTTTCCGTGTGTCCAGTTCACTCCGTGTGCCCCGTTCACTTTGCGTGTGCCCCGTTCACTTTCCGTGTGCCCTGTTCACTCCGTGTGCCCTGTTCACTCCGTGTGCCCCATTCACTTTGCGTGTGACCCGGTCACTTTCCGTGTGCCCCGTTCACTCTCCGTGTGCCCCGTTCACTTTGCATGTGCCCTGTTCACTCCGTGTGCCCCGTTTTCACCGTGTGCCCCATTCACTTTCTGTGTGCTATGTTCACTTTGCATATGCCCTGTTTACTTTGCGTGTGCCCTGTTTACTTTGCGTGTGCCCTGTTCACTCCGTGTGCCCTGTTCACTCCGTGTACCCCGTTCACTTTCCGTGTGCCTGTTCACTCCGTGTGCCCCATTCACTTTCCGTGTGCCCTGTTCACTCCGTGTGCCCCGTTCACTTTCCGTGTGCCCTGTTCACTCCGTGTGCCCCGTTCACTTTCCGTGTGTCCCGTTCACTTTGTGTGTGCCCTGTTCACTCTCCATGTGCCCCGTTCACTTTGCGTGTGCCCCGTTCACTTTCCGTGTGCCCCGTTCACATTCCGTGTGCCCTGTTCACTTTGTGTGCCCCATTCACTCCGTGTGCCCCGTTCACTTTCCGTGTGCCCCGTTCACTTTCTGTGTGCCCTGTTCACTCCGTGTGCCCGTTTCGCTCCGTGTGCCCCATTTACTTTCCGTGTGCCCCGTTTACTTTCCGTGTGCCCCATTCACTTTGCGTGTGCCCTGTTCACCTTCCGTGTGCCCCGTTCACTCCGTGTTCCCCGTTCACTTTGCGTGTGACCCGGTCACTTTCCGTGTGCCCCGTTCACTCTCCGTGTGCCCCGTTCACTTTCCGTGTGCCCCATTCACTTTGCATGTGCCCTGTTCACTCCGTGTGCCCCATTTTCACCGTGTGCCCCATTCACTTTCTGTGTGCTATGTTCACTTTGCATATGCCCTGTTTACTTTGCGTGTGCCCTGTTTACTTTGCGTGTGCCCTGTTCACTCCGTGTGCCCTGTTCACTCCGTGTACCCCGTTCACATTCCGTGTGCCTGTTCACTCCGTGTGCCCCATTCACTTTGCTTGCCCCTGTTCACTCCGTGTGCCCCAGTCACTTTCCGTGTGCCCTGTTCACTCCGTGTGCCCCGTTCACTTTCCGTGTGCCCTGTTCACTCCGTGTGCCCCGTTCACTTTCTGTGTGTCCCGTTCACTTTGTGTGTGCCCTGTTCACTCTCCATGTGCCCCGTTCACTTTGCGTGTGCCCCGTTCACTTTCCGTGTGCCCCGTTCACATTCCGTGTGCCCTGTTCACTTTGTGTGCCCCATTCACTCCGTGTGCCCCGTTCACTTTCCGTGTGCCCCGTTCACTTTCCGTGTGCCCTGTTCACTCCGTGTGCCCGTTTCGCTCCGTGTGCCCCATTTACTTTCCGTGTGCCCCGTTTACTTTCCGTGTGCCCCATTCACTTTGCGTGTGCCCTGTTCACCTTCCGTGTGCCCCGTTCACTCCGTGTTCCCCGTTCACTTTGCGTGTGCCCCGTTCACATTCCGTGTGCCCTGTTCACTCCGTGTGCCCCTTTCACTCTGTGTGCACTGTTCACTTTGCGTGTGCCCCGTTTACTTTCCGTGTGCCCCATTCACTTTGCGTGTGCCCTGTTCACCTTCCGTGTGCTACGTTCACTCCGTGTGCCCCTTTCTCTCTGTGTGCCTTGTTCACTTTGCAAATGCCCTGTTTACTTTGTGTGTGCCCTGTTCACTTTCCATGTACTCCGTTCACTCGGTGTGCCCCGTTCACTCCGTGTGCCCTGTTCACTTTCCTTGTGCCCTGTTCACTTTCCTTGTGCCCCGTTCACTTTGTGTGTGCCCCGTTCCCTTAGCGTGTGCCCCGTTCACTCTGTGTGCCCTGTTTACTCCATATGCCCCGTTCACTTTCCGTGTGCCCCATTCACTTTGCATGTGCCCTGTTCACTCCGTG
Source organism: Hemiscyllium ocellatum (assembly GCF_020745735.1). Classification (NCBI taxonomy): domain Eukaryota; kingdom Metazoa; phylum Chordata; class Chondrichthyes; order Orectolobiformes; family Hemiscylliidae; genus Hemiscyllium; species Hemiscyllium ocellatum. The sequence continues at coordinate 123,934 of NW_026869310.1, read as the reverse complement.
TGCCCCTTTCGCTCCGTGTGCCCCGTTTACTTTCGGTGTGCCCTGTTCACTTTCTGTGTGCCCCGTTCACTTTGCGTGTGCCCCGTTCCCTTTCCATGTGCCCTGTTCACTCCGTGTGCCCCATTCATTTTGCGTGTGCCCCATTCACTTTTCGGGTGCCCCGTTCACTTTGCGTGTGCCCCGTTCACTCCGTGTTCCCCGTTCACTTTGCGTGTGCCCGGTTCACATTCCGTGTGCCCTGTTCACTCCGTGTGCCCCGTTCACTCCGTGTGCCCTGTTCACTTTGCGTGTGCCCCGTTCACTTTCCGTGTGCCCTGTTCACTCTCCATGTGCCCCGTTCACTTTGCGTGATCCCCGTTCACTTCGCGTGTGCCCTGTTCCCTTTCCACGTGCCCTGTTCCCTTTCCATGTGCCCTGTTCACTCCGTGTGCCCCATTCACATTCCGTGTGCCCCGTTCACTTTCCATGTGTCCAGTTCACTCCGTGTGCCCCGTTCACTTTGCGTGTGCCCCGTTCACTTTCCGTGTGCCCTGTTCACTCCGTGTGCCCTGTTCACTCCGTGTGCCCCATTCACTTTGCGTGTGACCCGGTCACTTTCCGTGTGCCCCGTTCACTCTCCGTGTGCCCCGTTCACTTTGCATGTGCCCTGTTCACTCCGTGTGCCCCGTTTTCACCGTGTGCCCCGGTCACTTTCCGTGTGCCCCATTCACTCCATGTGCCACGTTCACTTTCCGTGTGCCCCATTCACTCCGTGTGCCCCGTTCACTTTCCGTGTGCCCCGTTCACTTTGCATGTGCCCTGTTCACTCCGTGTGCCCCATTTTCACCGTGTGCCCCATTCACTTTCTGTGTGCTATGTTCACTTTGCATATGCCCTGTTTACTTTGCGTGTGCCCTGTTTACTTTGCGTGTGCCCTGTTCACTCCGTGTGCCCTGTTCACTCCGTGTACCCCGTTCACTTTCCGTGTGCCTGTTCACTCCGTGTGCCCCATTCACTTTGCTTGCCCCTGTTCACTCCGTGTGCCCCGGTCACTTTCCGTGTGCCCTGTTCACTCCGTGTGCCCCGTTCACTTTCCGTGTGCCCTGTTCACTCCGTGTGCCCCGTTCACTTTCCGTGTGTCCCGTTCACTTTGTGTGTGCCCTGTTCACTCTCCATGTGCCCCGTTCACTTTGCGTGTGCCCCGTTCACTTTCCGTGTGCCCCGTTCACATTCCGTGTGCCCTGTTCACTTTGTGTGCCCCATTCACTCCGTGTGCCCCGTTCACTTTCCGTGTGCCCCGTTCACTTTCCGTGTGCCCTGTTCACTCCGTGTGCCCGTTTCGCTCCGTGTGCCCCATTTACTTTCCGTGTGCCCCGTTTACTTTCCGTGTGCCCCATTCACTTTGCGTGTGCCCTGTTCACCTTCCGTGTGCCCCGTTCACTCCGTGTTCCCCGTTCACTTTGCGTGTGACCCGGTCACTTTCCGTGTGCCCCGTTCACTCTCCGTGTGCCCCGTTCACTTTGCATGTGCCCTGTTCACTCCGTGTGCCCCTTTCGCTCCGTGTGCCCCGTTTACTTTCCGTGTGCCCTGTTCACTTTCTGTGTGCCCCGTTCACTTTGCGTGTGCCCCGTTCCCTTTCCATGTGCCCTGTTCACTCCGTGTGCCCCATTCATTTTGCGTGTGCCCCATTCACTTTTCGGGTGCCCCGTTCACTTTGCGTGTGCCCCGTTCACTCCGTGTTCCCCGTTCACTTTGCGTGTGCCCGGTTCACATTCCGTGTGCCCTGTTCACTCCGTGTGCCCCGTTCACTCCGTGTGCCCTGTTCACTTTGCGTGTGCCCCGTTCCCTTTCCGTGTGCCCCATTCACTTTGCGTGTGCCCTGTTCACTCCGTGTGCCACGTTTTCGCCGTGTGCCCTGTTCACTCCGTGTGCCCCTTTCGCTCCGTGTGCCCCATTCACTTTCCGTGTGCCCCGTTCACATTCCGTGTGCCCTGTTCACTCCGTGTGCCCCGTTCCCTTTCCATGTGCCCTGTTCACTCCGTGTGCCCCATTCATTTTGCGTGTGCCCCATTCACTTTTCGGGTGCCCCGTTCACTTTGCGTGTGCCCCGTTCACTCCGTGTTCCCCGTTCACTTTGCGTGTGCCCGGTTCACATTCCGTGTGCCCTGTTCACTCCGTGTGCCCCGTTCACTCCGTGTGCCCTGTTCACTTTGCGTGTGCCCCGTTCACTTTCCGTGTGCCCTGTTCACTCTCCATGTGCCCCGTTCACTTTGCGTGTGCACCGTTCACTCTGTGTGCCGTTTACTCAGTATGCCCCGTTCACTTTCCGTGTGCCCTATTCACTTTCTGTGTGCCCCATTCACTTTTCGTGTGCCCTGTTTACTTTCCGTGTGCCCCGTTCACATTCCGTGTGCCCTGTTCACTCCGTGTGCCACGTTCACTCTCCATGTGCCCTGTTCACTCCGTGTGCCCCATTCACATTCCGTGTGTCCCGTTCCCTTTCCATGTGTCCAGTTCACTCCGTGTGCCCTGTTCACTCCGTGTGCCCCATTCACTTTGTGTGTGCCCTGTTCACTCCGTGTGCCCCGTTCACATTGCGTGTGCCCCGTTCACTCCGTGTGCCCCGGTCACTTTCCGTGTGCCCCGTTCACTCTCCGTGTGCCCCGTTCACTTTGCATGTGCCCTGTTCACTCCGTGTGCCCCGTTTTCACCGTGTGCCCTGGTCACTTTCCGTGTGCCCCGTTCACTCTCCGTGTGCCTTGTTCACTTTGCGTGTGCCCTGTTCATTTTCCGTGTGCCCCGTTCACTCCGAGTGCCCTGTTCACTCCGTGTGCCCCGTTCACTTTCCGTGTGCCCTGTTCACTTTCCGTGTGTCCTGTTCACTTTCCTTGTGCCCCGTTCACTTTGCGTGTGCCCTGTTCCCTTTCCGTGTGCCCCATTCCCTTTCCATGTGCCCTGTTCACTCCTTGTGCCCCATTCATTTTGCGTGTGCCCCGTTCACTTTTCGTGTGCCCTGTTCACTCCATGTGCCCCGTTTACTCCGTGTACCCCGTTCACATTCCGTGTGCCCTGTTCACTCCGTGTGCCCCGTTCACCTTCTGTGTGCCCCGTTCACTCCATGTGCCCCGTTCACTTTCCGTGTGCCCTGTTCACTTTGCGTGTGCCCCGTTCACATTCCGTGTGCTCTGTTCACTTTGCGTGTGCCCTGTTCACATTCCGTGTGCCCCGTTCACTCCGTGTGCCCCGTTCACTCAGTGTGCCCCATTCACTTTCAGTGTGCCCCGTTAACTCCGTGTGCCCCATTCACTTTCCGTGTGCCCTGTTCACTTTGCGTGTGCCCCGTTCCCTTTGCGTGTGCCCCGTTCACTTTGCGTGTGCCCCGTTCCCATTACGTGTGCCCCGTTCACTCTGTGTGCCCTGTTTACTCCGTATGCCCCGTTCACTTTCCGTGTGCCCCATTCACTTTGCGTGTGCCCTGTTCACTCCGTGTGCACCATTCACTTTCTGTGTGCCCTGTTTACTTTCAGTGTGCCCCGTTCACTTTGCGTGTGCCCCATTCACTTTCCGTGTGCCCCGTTCACTCCGTGTGCCCTGTTCACTCTCCATGTGCCCCGTTCACTTTCCGTGTGCCCCATTCACTTTGCATGTGCCCTGTTCACTCCGTGTGCCACGTTTTCGCCGTGTGTCCCGTTCACTTTCCGTGTGCCCCGTTCACATTCCGTGTGCCCTGTTCACTCCGTGTGCCACGTTCACTCCGTGTGCCACGTTCACTTTGCATGTGCCCTGTTCACTCCGTGTGCCCCGTTTTCGCCGTGTGCCCCGTTCACTTTCCGTGTGCCCTGTTCATTCCATGTGCCCTGTTCACTCCGTGTGCCCCATTTACTTTCCGTGTGCCCCATTCACTTTGCGTGTGCCCCGTTCACTTTCCGTGTGCCCCGTTCACTCCGTGTTCCCCGTTCACTTTGCGTGTGCCTGGTTCACCTTCCGTGTGCCCTGTTCACTCCGTGTGCCCCGTTCACTCCGTGTGCCCCCTTCACATTCCATGTGCCCTGTTCACTTTGCGTGTGCCCCGTTCACTTTCCGCGTGCCCTGTTCACTCTCCATGTGCCCCGTTCACTTTGCGTGTGCACCGTTCACTCTGTGTGCCCTGTTTACTCCGTATGCCCCGTTCACTTTCCGTGTGCCCCATTCACTTTGCGTGTGCCCTGTTCACTCCGTGTGCCACGTTTTCGCCATGTGCCCTGTTCACTCCGTGTGCACCATTCACTTTGCGTGTGCCCTGTTTACTTTCAGTGTGCCCCGTTCACTTTGCGTGTGCCCTGTTCACTTTTCGTGTGCCCCATTCACTTTCCGTGTGCCCCGTTCACTCTGTGTGCCCTGTTTACGTCCGTATGCCCCGTTCACTTTCCGTGTGCCCCGTTCACTTTGCGTGTGCCCTGTTCACTCCGTGTGCCCTGTTCACTCCGTGTGCCCCGTTTTCGCCGTGTGCCCCGTTCACTTTCCGTGTGCCCGGTTCACATTCCATGTGCCCTGTTCACTCCGTGTGCCCCGTTCACTCTGTGTGCCCCGTTCACTTTCCGTGTGCCCCGCTCACTTTCCGTGTGCCCCGTTCACATTCCGTGTGCCCCGTTCCCTTTCCGTGTGCCCCATTCACTTTGTGTGTGCCACGTTCACTTTGCATGTGCCCTGTTCACTCCATGTGCCCCGTTCACTCCATGTGCCCCGTTCACTTTGCGTGATCCCCGTTCACTTCGCGTGTGCCCCGTTCCTTTTCCATGTGCCCTGTTCCCTTTCCATGTGCCCTGTTCACTCCGTGTGCCCCATTCGCATTCCGTGTGCCCCGTTCACTTTCCATGTGTCCAGTTCACTCCGTGTGCCCTGTCCACTCCGTGTGCCCCGTTCACTTTGTGTGTGCCCCGTTCACTTTGCGTGTGCCCTGTTCACTCCGTGTGCCCTGTCCACTCCGTGTGCCCCATTCACTTTGTGTGTGCCCCGTTCACTTTGCGTGTGCCCCATTCACTTTGTGTGTGCCCTGTTCACTCCGTGTGCCCTGTTCACTTTCCGTGTGCCCCGTTCACTCTCCGTGTGCCCCGTTCACTTTCCGTGTGCCCTGTTCACTTTCCGTGTGCCCCGTTCACTCTCCGTGTGCCCTGTTCACTCCGTGTGCCCCATTCACATTCCGTGTGCCACTTTCACTCCGTGTGCCCCGTTCACTCAGTGTGCCCCATTCACTTTCCGTGTGCCCCGTTAACTCCGTGTGCCCCATTCACTTTGCGTGTGCCCTGTTCACTCCGTGTGCCCCATTCACTTTGCGTGTGCCCTGTTCACTTTCCGTGTGCCCCGTTCACTTTCCGTGTGCCCCGTTCACTCCGTGTGCCCCGTTCACTTTGCATGTGCCCTGTTCACTCCGTGTGCCTTGTTTTCACCGTGTGCCCCGGTCACTTTCCGTGTGCCCCGTTCACATTCCGTGTGCCCCATTCACTTTCCGTGTGCCCCATTCACTTTCCGTGTGCCCCGTTAACTCCGTGTGCCCCATTCACTTTGCGTGTGCCCTGTTCACTTTCCGTGTGTCCCGTTCACTTTCCGTGTGCCCCGTTCACTCCGTGTGCCCCGTTCACTTTGCATGTGCCCTGTTCACTCCGTGTGCCCCGTTTTCACCGTGTGCCCAGTTCACTTTTGTGTGCCCTGTTCACTCCGTGTGCCCTGTTCACTCCGTGTACCCCGTTCACTTTGCGTGTGCCCCATTCACTTTCTGTGTGCTATGTTCACTTTGCATATGCCCTGTTTACTTTGCGTGTGCCCTGTTTACTTTGCGTGTGCCCTGTTCACTCCGTGTGCCCCATTCACTCTCCGTGTGCCCCATTCGCTTTCCCTGTGCCCCGTTCCCTTTGCGTGTGCTCCGTTCACTTTCCGTGTGCCCCATTCACTTTGCGTGTGCCCTGTTCACTCCGTGTGCCCCGTTTTCGCCGTGTGCCCCATTCACTTTCCATGTGCCCTGTTCACTCCGTGTGCCCCTTTCGCTCCGTGTGCCCCGTTTACTTTCCGTGTGCCCCATTCACTTTCCGTGTGCCCCGTTCCCTTTCCGTGTGCCCTGTTCCCGTTCCATGTGCCCTGTTCACTCCGTGTGCCCCATTTATTTGCGTGTGCCCCATTCACTTTGCGTGTGCCCTGTTCACTCCGTGTGCCCCGTTCACTCCATGTGCCCCATTCACTTTCCATGTGCCCCGTTCACTTTCCGTGTGCCCCGTTCCCTTTCCGTGTGCCCTGTTCCCGTTCCATGTGCCCTGTTCACTCCGTGTGCCCCATTTATTTGCGTGTGCCCCATTCACTTTGCGTGTGCCCTGTTCACTCCGTGTGCCCCGTTCACTCCATGTGCCCCGTTCACATTCCATGTGCCCCGTTCACTTTGCGTGTTCCCCGTTCACTTTGCGTGTGCCCCGTTCCCTTTCCGTGTGCCCTGTTCCTTTCCATGTGCCCTGTTCACTCCGTGTGCCCCATTCACTTTCTGTGTGCCCCGTTTACTTTCCGTGTGCCCCATTCACTTTGCGTGTGCCCCGTTCACTTTCTGTGTGTCCCGTTCACTTTGCGTGTGCCCCGTTCACATTCCGTGTGCCCTGTTCACTCCGTGTGCCCTGTTCACTCTCCATGTGCCCCGTTCACTTTCCTTGTGCCCTGTTCACTTTGCGTGTGCCCCGTTCACTTTCCGTGTGCCCCGTTCACATTCCATGTGCCCTGTTCACTCCATGTACCCTGTTCACTCCATGTGCCCCATTCACTTTGCGTGTTCCCCGTTCACTTTGCGTGTGCCCCGTTCCCTTTCCGTGTGCCCTGTTCCTTTCCATGTGCCCTGTTCACTCCGTGTGCCCCATTCACTTTCCGTGTGCCCCGTTCACTTTCCGTGTGTCCAGTTCACTCCGTGTGCCCCGTTCACTTTGCGTGTGCCCCATTCACTTTGCGTGTGCCCCGTTCACTTTGCGTGTGCCCCGTCCACTTTCCGCGTGCCCTGTTCACTCTCTATGTGCCCTGTTCACTTTGCGTGTGCCCTGTTCACTCCATGTACCCTGTTCACTCCATGTGCCCCATTCACTTTGCGTGTTCCCCGTTCACTTTGCGTGTGCCCCGTTCCCTTTCCGTGTGCCCTGTTCCTTTCCATGTGCCCTGTTCACTCCGTGTGCCCCATTCACTTTCCGTGTGCCCCGTTCACTTTGCGTGTGCCCCGTTCACTTTCCGTGTGTCCAGTTCACTCCGTGTGCCCCGTTCACTTTGCGTGTGCCCCATTCACTTTGCGTGTGCCCCGTTCACTTTGCGTGTGCCCTGTTCACTCCGTGTGCCCCATTCACTTTGCGTGTGCCCCGTTCACTTTCCATGTGCCCTGTTCACTTTCCATGTGCCCCTTTCGCTCCATGTGCCCCGTTTACTTTCCGTGTGCCCCATTCACTTTCCGTGTGCCCCGTTTACTTTCCGTGTGCCCCATTCACTTTGCGTGTGCCCCGTTCACTTTCTGTGTGCCCCGTTCACATTCCGTGTGCCCTGTTCACTCCATGTGCCCCGTTCACTCTGTGTGCCCTGTTTACTCCGTGTGCCCCGTTCTCTTTCCGTGTGCCCCATTCACTTTGCGTGTGCCCTGTTCACTCCGTGTGCCCCGTTTTCACCGTGTGCCCCGTTCACTTTCTGTGTGCCCCGTTTACTTTCCGTGTGCCCCATTCACTTTGCGTGTGCCCCATTCACTTTTCGTGTGCCCTGTTCACTTTCCGTGTGCCCCGTTCACTCCGTGTTCCCCGTTCACTTCGTGTGCCCTGTTCACTTTGCGTGTGCCCTGTTCACTCTCCATGTGCCCCGTTCACTTTGCGTGTGCACCGTTCACTCTGTGTGCCGTTTACTCCGTATGCCCTGTTCACTTTGCGTGTGCCCCATTCACTTTGCGTGTGCCCTGTTCACTCCGTGTGCCACGTTTTCGCCGTGTGCCCCGTTCACTTTCCGTGTGCCCCGTTCACATTCCGTGTGCCCCGTTCCCTTTCCGTGTGCCCCATTCACTTTGTGTGTGCCCTGTTCACTCCGTGTGTCACGTTTTCACCATGTGCCCCGTTCACTTTCCATGTGCCCTGTTCACTCCGTGTGCCCCTTTCGCTCCGTGTGCCCCATTCACTTTCTGTGTGCCCCATTCACTTTTCGTGTGCCCTGTTTACTTTTCGTGTGCCCCGTTCACTTTGCGTGTGCCCCGTTCACATTCCGTGTGCCCTGTTCACTCCGTGTGCCCTGTTCACTCCGTGTGCCACGTTCACTCCTTGTGCCCTGTTCACTCTCCATGTGCCCCGTTCACTTTGCTTGTGCCCTGTTCACTTTGCGTGTGCCCTGTTCACTCCATGTGCCCTGTTCACGCCATGTGCCCCATTCACTTTGCGTGATCCCCGTTCACTTCGCGTGTGCCCTGTTCCCTTTCCATCTGCCCTGTTCACTCCGTGTGCCCCATCCACATTCCGTGTGCCCCGTTCACTTTCCATGTGTCCAGTTCACTCCGTGTGCCCCGTTCACTTTGTGTGTGCCCCGTTCACTCTGTGTGCCCTGTTTACTCCGTGTGCCCCGTTCTCTTTCCGTGTGCCCCATTCACTTTGCGTGTGCCCCGTTCACTTTCCGTGTGCCCCGTTCACATTCCGTGTGCCCCGTTCACTTTGTGTGTGCCCCGTTCACTCTGTGTGCCCTGTTTACTCCGTGTGCCCCGTTCTCTTTCCGTGTGCCCCATTCACTTTACGTGTGCCCTGTTCACTCCGTGTGCCCCGTTTTCACCGTGTGCCCCGTTCACTTTCTGTGTGCCCCGTTTACTTTGCGTGTGCCCCATTCACTTTGCGTGTGCCCTGTTCACTCCGTGTGCCACGTTTTCGCTGTGTGCCCCGTTCACTTTCCGTGTGCCCCGTTCACTCTCCGTGTGCCCTGTTCACTCCGTGTGCTCCTTTCGCTCTGTGTGCCCCATTCACTTTTCGTGTGCCCTGTTTACTTTCCGTGTGCCCCGTTCACATTCCGTGTGCTCTGTTCACTCCGTGTGCCACGTTCACTCCTTGTGCCCTGTTCACTCTCCATGTGCCCCGTTCACTTTGCTTGTGCCCTGTTCACTTTGCGTGTGCCCTGTTCACTCCATGTGCCCCGTTCACTTTGCATGATCCCCGTTCACTTCGCGTGTGCCCCATTCCCTTTCCATGTGCCCTGTTCCCTTTCCATGTGCCCTGTTCACTCCGTGTGCCCCATTCACATTCCGTGTGCCCCGTTCACTTTCCTTGTGCCCTGTTCACTCCGTGTGCCCTGTTCACTCCGTGTACCCCGTTCACTTTGCGTGTGCCCCATTCACTTTCTGTGTGCTATGTTCACTTTGCATATGCCCTGTTTACTTTGCGTGTGCCCTGTTTACTTTGCGTGTGCCCTGTTCACTCCGTGTGCCCCATTCACTCTCCGTGTGCCCCATTCGCTTTCCCTGTGCCCCGTTCCCTTTGCGTGTGCTCCGTTCACTTTCCGTGTGCCCCATTCACTTTGCGTGTGCCCTGTTCACTCCGTGTGCCCCTTTCGCTCCGTGTGCCCCGTTTACTTTCCGTGTGCCCCATTCACTTTCCGTGTGCCCCGTTCCCTTTCCGTGTGCCCTGTTCCCGTTCCATGTGCCCTGTTCACTCCGTGTGCCCCATTTATTTGCGTGTGCCCCATTCACTTTGCGTGTGCCCTGTTCACTCCGTGTGCCCCGTTCACTCCATGTGCCCCATTCACTTTCCATGTGCCCCGTTCACTTTCCGTGTGCCCCGTTCCCTTTCCGTGTGCCCTGTTCCCGTTCCATGTGCCCTGTTCACTCCGTGTGCCCCATTTATTTGCGTGTGCCCCATTCACTTTGCGTGTGCCCTGTTCACTCCGTGTGCCCCGTTCACTCCATGTGCCCCGTTCACATTCCATGTGCCCCGTTCACTTTGCGTGTTCCCCGTTCACTTTGCGTGTGCCCCGTTCCCTTTCCGTGTGCCCTGTTCCTTTCCATGTGCCCTGTTCACTCCGTGTGCCCCATTCACTTTCTGTGTGCCCCGTTTACTTTCCGTGTGCCCCATTCACTTTGCGTGTGCCCCGTTCACTTTCTGTGTGCCCCGTTCACTTTGCGTGTGCCCCGTTCACATTCCGTGTGCCCTGTTCACTCCGTGTGCCCTGTTCACTCTCCATGTGCCCCGTTCACTTTCCTTGTGCCCTGTTCACTTTGCGTGTGCCCCGTTCACTTTCCGTGTGCCCCGTTCACATTCCATGTGCCCTGTTCACTCCATGTACCCTGTTCACTCCATGTGCCCCATTCACTTTGCGTGTTCCCCGTTCACTTTGCGTGTGCCCCGTTCCCTTTCCGTGTGCCCTGTTCCTTTCCATGTGCCCTGTTCACTCCGTGTGCCCCATTCACTTTCCGTGTGCCCCGTTCACTTTGCGTGTGCCCCATTCACTTTGCGTGTGCCCCGTTCACTTTGCGTGTGCCCCGTCCACTTTCCGCGTGCCCTGTTCACTCTCTATGTGCCCTGTTCACTTTGCGTGTGCCCTGTTCACTCCATGTACCCTGTTCACTCCATGTGCCCCATTCACTTTGCGTGTTCCCCGTTCACTTTGCGTGTGCCCCGTTCCCTTTCCGTGTGCCCTGTTCCTTTCCATGTGCCCTGTTCACTCCGTGTGCCCCATTCACTTTCCGTGTGCCCCGTTCACTTTCTGTGTGCCCCGTTCACTTTCCGTGTGTCCAGTTCACTCCGTGTGCCCCGTTCACTTTGCGTGTGCCCCATTCACTTTGCGTGTGCCCCGTTCACTTTGCGTGTGCCCTGTTCACTCCGTGTGCCCCATTCACTTTGCGTGTGCCCCATTCACTTTCCATGTGCCCTGTTCACTTTCCATGTGCCCCTTTCGCTCCATGTGCCCCGTTTACTTTCCGTGTGCCCCATTCACTTTCCGTGTGCCCCGTTTACTTTCCGTGTGCCCCATTCACTTTGCGTGTGCCCCGTTCACTTTCTGTGTGCCCCGTTCACATTCCGTGTGCCCTGTTCACTCCATGTGCCCCGTTCACTCTGTGTGCCCTGTTTACTCCGTGTGCCCCGTTCTCTTTCCGTGTGCCCCATTCACTTTGCGTGTGCCCCGTTCACTCTGTGTGCCCTGTTTACTCCGTGTGCCCCGTTCTCTTTCCGTGTGCCCCGTTCACTTTCTGTGTGCCCCGTTTACTTTCCGTGTGCCCCATTCACTTTGCGTGTGCCCCATTCACTTTTCGTGTGCCCTGTTCACTTTCCGTGTGCCCCGTTCACTCCGTGTTCCCCGTTCACTTCGTGTGCCCTGTTCACTTTGCGTGTGCCCCGTTCACTCTCCATGTGCCCCGTTCACTTTGCGTGTGCACCGTTCACTCTGTGTGCCGTTTACTCCGTATGCCCTGTTCACTTTGCGTGTGCCCCATTCACTTTGCGTGTGCCCTGTTCACTCCGTGTGCCACGTTTTCGCCGTGTGCCCCGTTCACTTTCCGTGTGCCCCGTTCACATTCCGTGTGCCCCGTTCCCTTTCCGTGTGCCCCATTCACTTTGTGTGTGCCCTGTTCACTCCGTGTGTCACGTTTTCACCATGTGCCCCGTTCACTTTCCATGTGCCCTGTTCACTCTGTGTGCCCCTTTCGCTCCGTGTGCCCCATTCACTTTTCGTGTGCCCTGTTTACTTTTCGTGTGCCCCGTTCACTTTGCGTGTGCCCCGTTCACATTCCGTGTGCCCTGTTCACTCCGTGTGCCACGTTCACTCCTTGTGCCCTGTTCACTCTCCATGTGCCCCGTTCACTTTGCTTGTGCCCTGTTCACTTTGCGTGTGCCCTGTTCACTCCATGTGCCCTGTTCACGCCATGTGCCCCATTCACTTTGCGTGATCCCCGTTCACTTCGCGTGTGCCCTGTTCCCTTTCCATCTGCCCTGTTCACTCCGTGTGCCCCATCCACATTCCGTGTGCCCCGTTCACTTTCCATGTGTCCAGTTCACTCCGTGTGCCCCGTTCACTTTGTGTGTGCCCCGTTCACTCTGTGTGCCCTGTTTACTCCGTGTGCCCCGTTCTCTTTCCGTGTGCCCCATTCACTTTGCGTGTGCCCCGTTCACTTTCCGTGTGCCCCGTTCACATTCCGTGTGCCCCGTTCACTTTGTGTGTGCCCCGTTCACTCTGTGTGCCCTGTTTACTCCGTGTGCCCCGTTCTCTTTCCGTGTGCCCCATTCACTTTACGTGTGCCCTGTTCACTCCGTGTGCCCCGTTTTCACCGTGTGCCCCGTTCACTTTCTGTGTGCCCCGTTTACTTTGCGTGTGCCCCATTCACTTTGCGTGTGCCCTGTTCACTCCGTGTGCCACGTTTTCGCTGTGTGCCCCGTTCACTTTCCGTGTGCCCCGTTCACTCTCCGTGTGCCCTGTTCACTCCGTGTGCTCCTTTCGCTCTGTGTGCCCCATTCACTTTTCGTGTGCCCTGTTTACTTTCCGTGTGCCCCGTTCACATTCCGTGTGCTCTGTTCACTCCGTGTGCCACGTTCACTCCTTGTGCCCTGTTCACTCTCCATGTGCCCCGTTCACTTTGCTTGTGCCCTGTTCACTTTGCGTGTGCCCTGTTCACTCCATGTGCCCCGTTCACTTTGCATGATCCCCGTTCACTTCGCGTGTGCCCCATTCCCTTTCCATGTGCCCTGTTCCCTTTCCATGTGCCCTGTTCACTCCGTGTGCCCCATTCACATTCCGTGTGCCCCATTCACTTTCCTTGTGCCCTGTTCACTCCGTGTGCCCCATTCATTTTGCATGTGTCCCGTTCACTTTGCGTGTGCCCCGTTCCCTTTCCGTGTGCCCTGTTCCCGTTCCATGTGCCCTGTTCACTCCGTGTCCCCCATTTATTTGCGTGTGCCTCATTCACTTTGCGTGTGCCCTGTTCACTCCATGTGCCCCGTTCACTCCGTGTGCCCCGTTCACCTTCCGTGTGCCCCGTTCACTTTCCGTGTGCCCCATTCACTTTGCGTATGCCCTGTTCACTCCGTGTGCCCTGTTTTCGCCATGTGCCCCGTTCACTTTCTGTGTGCCCCATTCACTTTGCGTGTGCCCTGTTCACTCCGTGTGCCCCTTTCGCTCCGTGTGCCCTGTTCACTTTCCGTGTGCCCCGTTCACTTCGTGTTCCCCGTTCACTCTGTGTGCCGCTTACTCCGTATGCCCCGTTCTCTTTCCGTGTGCCCCATTCACTTTGCGTGTGCTCTGTTCACTCCGTGTGCCCCGTTTTCGCCGTGTGCCCCGTTCACTTTCTGTGAGCCCCGTTTACTTTCCGTGTGCCCCATTCACTTTGCGTGTGCCCCATTCACTTTTCGTGTGCCCCGTTCACTTTCCGTGTGCCCCGTTCACTCCGTGTTCCCCGTTCACTTTGCGTGTGCCCGGTTCACATTCCGTGTGCCCTGTTCACTCCGTGTGCCCCGTTCACTCCGTGTGCCCTGTTCACTTGCGTGTGCCCCGTTCACTTTCCGCGTGCCCTGTTCACTCTCCATGTGCCCTGTTCACTTTCCGTGTGCCCCGTTCACTTTGCGTGTGCCCTGTTCACTCCGTGTGCCACGTTTTCGCCGTGTGCCCCGTTCACTTTCCGTGTGCCCTGTTCACATTCCGTGTGCCCCGTTCCCTTTCCGTGTGCCCCATTCACTTTGTGTGTGCCCTGTTCACTCCGTGTGCCACGTTTTCGCCGTGTGCCCCGTTCACTTTCCGTGTGCCCTGTTCACATTCCGTGTGCCCCGTTCCCTTTCCGTGTGCCCCATTCACTTTGTGTGTGCCCTGTTCACTCCGTGTGCCACGTTTTCGCCGTGTGCCCCGTTCACTTTCCGTGTGCCCCATTCACATTCCGTGTGCCCCGTTCCCTTTCCGTGTGCCCCGTTCACTTTGCGTGTGCCCTGTTCACTCCATGTGCCCTGTTCACTCCGTGTGCCCCATTCACATTCCGTGTGCCCTGTTCACTTTCCATGTGTCCAGTTCACTCCGTGTGCCCCGTTCTCTTTGTGTGTGCCCCGTTCACTTTGTGTGTGCCCCGTTCACTTTGCGTGTGCCCTGTTCACTCCGTGTGCCCTGTTCACTCCGTGTGCCCCGTTCACTTTGTGTGTGCCCCGTTCACTTTGCTTGTGCCCTGTTCACTCCGTGTGCCCTGTTCACTCCGTGTGCCCCGTTCACTTTGTGTGTGCCCTGTTCACTCCGTGTGCCCCGTTCACATTGCGTGTGCCCCGTTCACTTTCCATGTGCCCCGTACACTCCGTGTGCCCCGTTCACTTTCCGTGTGCCCCGTTCACTTTCCGTGTGCCCCGTTCACTCTCCATGTGCCCCGTTCACTTTCCGTGTGCCCCGTTCACTTTGCGTGTGCCCTGTTCACTCCGTGTGCCACGTTTTCGCCGTGTGCCCCATTCACTTTGCGTGTGCCCTGTGCACTTTCCGTGTGCCCCATTCACTTTGCGTGTGCCCTGTTCACTTTCCATGTGCCCCTTTCGCTCCGTGTGCCCCATTCACTTTCTGTGTGCTCCGTTTACTTTCCGTGTGCCCCGTTCACTTTGCGTGTGCCCCGTTCACTTTGTGTGTGCCCTGTTCACTCCGTGTGCCCCGTTCACATTGCGTGTGCCCCATTCACTTTCCATGTGCCCCGTTCACTCCGTGTGCCCCGTTTTCACCGTGTGCCCCGGTCACTTTCCGTGTGCCCCGTTCACTCTCCGTGTGCCCCGTTCACTTTGCATGTGCCCTGTTCACTCCGTGTGCCCCGTTTTCACCGTGTGCCCCGGTCACTTTCCGTGTGCCCCATTCACTCCATGTGCCACGTTCACTTTCCGTGTGCCCCGTTCACTCCGTGTGCCCCGTTCACTTTCCGTGTGCCCCGGTCACTTTCCGTGTGTCCCGTTCACTTTCCGTGTGCCCCATTCACTCCGTGTGCCCCGTTTTCACCGTGTGCCCCGTTCACTTTCCGTGTGCCCGATTCACTCCATGTGCCCCGTTCACTTTGCGTGTGCCCCGTTCACTTTTGTGTGCCCTGTTCACTCCGTGTGCCCTGTTCACTCCATGTACCCCGTTTACTTTGCGTGTGCCCTGTTCACTCCGTGTGCCCCGTTCACATTCCGTGTGCCCCTTTCACTCCGTGTGCCCCGTTCACTCAGTGTGCCCCATTCACTTTCCGTGTGCCCCGTTCACTCAGTGTGCCCCATTCACTTTCCGTGTGCCCCGTTAACTCCGTGTGCCCCATTCACTTTGCGTGTGCCCTGTTCACTTTCCGTGTGCCCCGTTCACTCCGTGTTCCCCGTTCACTTTGCGTGCGCCCAGTTCACAGTCCGTGTGCCCTGTTCACTCCGTGTGCCCCGTTCACTCTGTGTGCCCTGTTCACTTTGCGTGTGCCCCGTTCACTTTCCGCGTGCCCTGTTCACTCTCCATGTGCCCCGTTCACTTTGCGTGTGCACCATTCACTCTGTGTGCCGTTTACTCCGTATGCCCCGTTCACTTTCCGTGTGCCCCATTCACTTTGCGTGTGCCCTGTTCACTCCGTGTGCCACGTTTTCGCTGTGTGCCCCGTTCACTTTCCGTGTGCCCCGTTCACATTCCGTGTGCCCCGTTCCCTTTCCGTGTGCCCCGTTCACATTCCGTGTGCCCTGTTCACTCCGTGTGCCACGTTCACTCCTTGTGCCCTGTTCACTCTCCATGTGCTCCGTTCACTCCATGTGCCCCGTTCACTTTGCGTGATCCCCGTTCACTTCGCGTGTGCCCCGTTCCCTTTCCATGTGCCCTGTTCCCTTTCCATGTGCCCTGTTCACTCCGTGTGCCCCGTTCACTTTGCGTGTGCCCCGTTCACTTTGCGTGTGCCCTGTTCACTCCGTGTGCCCCGTTCACTTTGTGTGTGCCCTGTTCACTCCGTGTGCCCCGTTCACATTGCGTGTGCCCCGGTCACTTTCCGTGTGCCTCGTTCACTCTCCGTGTGCCCCGTTCACTTTGCATGTGCCCTGTTCACTCCGTGTGCCCCGTTTTCACCGTGTGCCCCGGTCACTTTCCGTGTGCCCCGTTTACTTTCCATGTGCCCCATTCACTCCATGTGCCACGTTCACTTTCCGTGTGCCCCGTTCACTCCGTGTGCCCCGTTCACTTTCCGTGTGCCCCGGTCACTTTCCGTGTGTCCCGTTCACTTTCCGTGTGCCCCATTCACTCCGTGTGCCCCGTTTTCACCGTGTGCCCCGTTCACTTTCCGTGTGCCCGATTCACTCCATGTGCCCCGTTCACTTTGCGTGTGCCCCGTTCACTTTTGTGTGCCCTGTTCACTCCGTGTGCCCTGTTCACTCCATGTACCCCGTTTACTTTGCGTGTGCCCTGTTCACTCCGTGTGCCCCGTTCACATTCCGTGTGCCCCTTTCACTCCGTGTGCCCCGTTCACTCAGTGTGCCCCATTCACTTTCCGTGTGCCCCGTTCACTCAGTGTGCCCCATTCACTTTCCGTGTGCCCCGTTAACTCCGTGTGCCCCATTCACTTTGCGTGTGCCCTGTTCACTTTCCGTGTGCCCCGTTCACTCCGTGTTCCCCGTTCACTTTGCGTGCGCCCAGTTCACATTCCGTGTGCCCTGTTCACTCCGTGTGCCCCGTTCACTCTGTGTGCCCTGTTCACTTTGCGTGTGCCCCGTTCACTTTCCGCGTGCCCTGTTCACTCTCCATGTGCCCCGTTCACTTTGCGTGTGCACCATTCACTCTGTGTGCCGTTTACTCCGTATGCCCCGTTCACTTTCCGTGTGCCCCATTCACTTTGCGTGTGCCCTGTTCACTCCGTGTGCCACGTTTTCGCTGTGTGCCCCGTTCACTTTCCGTGTGCCCCGTTCACATTCCGTGTGCCCCGTTCCCTTTCCGTGTGCCCCGTTCACATTCCGTGTGCCCTGTTCACTCCGTGTGCCACGTTCACTCCTTGTGCCCTGTTCACTCTCCATGTGCTCCGTTCACTCCATGTGCCCCGTTCACTTTGCGTGATCCCCGTTCACTTCGCGTGTGCCCCGTTCCCTTTCCATGTGCCCTGTTCCCTTTCCATGTGCCCTGTTCACTCCGTGTGCCCCGTTCACTTTGCGTGTGCCCCGTTCACTTTGCGTGTGCCCTGTTCACTCCGTGTGCCCCGTTCACTTTGTGTGTGCCCTGTTCACTCCGTGTGCCCCGTTCACATTGCGTGTGCCCCGGTCACTTTCCGTGTGCCTCGTTCACTCTCCGTGTGCCCCGTTCACTTTGCATGTGCCCTGTTCACTCCGTGTGCCCCGTTTTCACCGTGTGCCCCGGTCACTTTCCGTGTGCCCCGTTCACTTTCCGTGTGCCCCATTCACTCCATGTGCCACGTTCACTTTCCGTGTGCCCCGTTCACTCCGTGTGCCCCGTTCACTTTCCGTGTGCCCCGGTCACTTTCCGTGTGTCCCGTTCACTTTCCGTGTGTCCCGTTCACTCCGTGTGCCCCGTTTTCACCATGTGCCCCGTTCACTTTGCGTGTGCCCCGTTCACTTTTGTGTGCCCTGTTCACTCCGTGTGCCCTGTTCACTCCATGTACCCCGTTTACTTTGCGTGTGCCCTGTTCACTCCGTGTGCCCCGTTCACATTCCGTGTGCCCCTTTCACTCCGTGTGCCCCGTTCACTTCCCGTGTGCCCTGTTCACTTCATGTGTCCTGTTCACTCCGTGTGCCCTGTTCACTTTGTGTGCTCCATTCACTACATGTGCCCCGTTCACTTTGCGTGTGCCCCGTTCACTTTCCGTGTGCCCCGTTCAATTTCCATGTGCCCTGTTCTCTTCATGTGCCCTGTTCACTCCGTGTGCCCTGTTCACTTTCCCTGTGCCCCATTCACTCAGTGTGCCCTGTTCACCCCGTGTGCTCCATTCACTTTGCATGTACTCCGTGTGCCCTGTTCACATTGCGTGTGCCCTGTTCACTTTCCGTGTACCCCGTTCACTCCGTGTGCCCCATTCATTTTGCGTGTGCCCCATTCACTTTGCGTGTGCCCTGTTCGCTTTCCTTGTGCCCTGTTCACTCCATGTGCCCCATTCATTTTGCGTGTGCCCCATTCACTTTGCGTGTGCCCTGTTCCCTTTCCATGTGCCCTGTTCACTCCGTGTGCCCCATTCATTTTGCGTGTGCCCCATTCACTTTGCGTGTGCCCTGTTCAATCCGTGTGCCCCGTTCACCTACCGTGTGCCCTGTTCACTCCGTGTGCCCCATTCACTTTGCGTGTGCCCCATTCACTTTTCGTGTGCCCCGTTCACTTTCCATGTGCCCTGCTCACTCCGTGTGCCCCGTTCACTCCGTGTGCCCTGTTCACGTTGCGTGTGCCCCGTCCACTTTCCGCATGCCCTGCTCACTCTCTATGTGCCCCGTTCACTTTGCTTGTGCCCTGTTCACTTTGCGTGTGCCCTGTTCACTCCATGTGCCCCATTCACTTTGCGTGTTCCCCGTTCACTTTGCGTGTGCCCCGTTCCCTTTCCGAGTGCCCTGTTCCTTTCCATGTGCCCTGGTCACTCCGTGTGCCCCATTCACTTTGCATGTTCCTCGTTCACTTTGCGTGTGACCCGTTCCCTTTCCGTGTGCCCTGTTCACTCCGTGTGCCCCGTTCACTTTCCGTGTGTCCAGTTCACTCCTTGTGCCCATTCACTTTGCCTGTGCCCCGTTCACTTTGCGTGTGCCCTGTTCACTCGATGTGCCCCGTTCACTTTCCGTGTGCCCTGTTCACTCCGTGTGCCCCGTTCCCTTTCCGTGTGCCCCGTTCACTCCGTGTGCCCCGTTCACTTTGCGTGTGCCCCGTTCACATTCCGTGTGCCCCGTTCACACAGTGTGCCCCATTCACTTTCCGTGTGCCCCGTTAACTCCGTGTGCCCCATTCACTTTGCGTGTGCCCCGTTCACTTTCCGTGTGCCCCATTCACTTTGCGTGTGCCCTGTTCACTCCGTGTGCCATGTTTTCGCTGTGTGCCCCGTTCACTTTCCATGAGCCCTGTTCACTCCATGTGCCCCGTTCACTTTGCGTGTTCCCCGTTCACTTTCCGTGTGCCTCGTTCCCTTTCCGTGTGTCCAGTTCACTCCCTGTGCCCCGTTCACTTTGCGTGTGGCCTGTTCACTTTGCGTGTGCCCTGTTCACTCCATGTGCCCCGTTCACTTTCCGTGTGCCCTGTTCACTTTGCGTGTGCCCCGTTCACTTTCCGTGTGTCCCGTTCACTCCGTGTGCCCCGTTCACTTTGCGTGTGCCCCGTTCACTTTGCGTGTGCCCCGTTCACTTTTGTGTGCCCTGTTCACTCCGTGTACCCTGTTCACTTTGCATGTGCCCTATTCACTTTTCCTGTGCCCTGTTCACTTTGCGTGTGCCCTGTTCACTCCAATTGCCCTGTTCACTTTCCGTGTGCCCTGTTCTCTTCATGTGTCCTGTTCACTCCATGTACCCTGTTCACTCCGTGTACCCCGTTCACTCTGTGTGCTCCATTCACCACGTGTGCCCCGTTCACTTTGCGTGTGCCCCGTTCACTTTCCGTGTGCCCCGTTCACTTCCCGTGTGCCCTGTTCTCTTCATGTGTCCTGTTCACTCCGTGTGCCCTGTTCACTTTGTGTGCTCCGTTCACTACATGTGCCCCGTTCACGTTGCGTGTGCCCCGTTCACTTTGCGTGTGCCCCATTCACTTTCCGTGTGCCCCGTTCAATTTCCATGTGCCCTGTTCTCTTCATGTGCCCTGTTCACTTTCCGTGTGCCCCGTTCAATTTCCATGTGCCCTGTTCTCTTCATGTGCCCTGTTCACTCAGTGTGCCCTGTTCACCCCGTGTGCTCCATTCACTTTGCATGTACTCTGTGTGCCCTGTTCACATTGCGTGTGCCCTGTTCACTTTCCGTGTACCCCGTTCACTCCGTGTGCCCCGTTCACTTTGCTTGTGCCCTGTTCACTTTGCGTGTGCCCTGTTCACTCCGTGTGCCCCGTTCTTGCCGTGTGCCCCGTTCACTTTCCGTGTGTCCAGTTCACTCCTTGTGCCCCATTCACTTTCCGTGTGTCCAGTTCACTCCTTGTGCCCTGTTCACTTTGCGTGTGCCCCGTTCACTCCATGTGCCCCGTTCTTGCCGTGTGCCCCGTTCACTTTCCGTGTGCCCCATTCACTCCGTGTGCCCCGTTTTCACCGTGTGCCCCGTTCACTTTCCGTGTGCCCGATTCACTCCATGTGCCCCGTTCACTTTGCGTGTGCCCCGTTCACTTTTGTGTGCCCTGTTCACTCCGTGTGCCCTGTTCACTCCATGTACCCCGTTTACTTTGCGTGTGCCCTGTTCACTCCGTGTGCCCCGTTCACATTCCGTGTGCCCCTTTCACTCCGTGTGCCCCGTTCACTCAGTGTGCCCCATTCACTTTCCGTGTGCCCCGTTCACTCAGTGTGCCCCATTCACTTTCCGTGTGCCCCGTTAACTCCGTGTGCCCCATTCACTTTGCGTGTGCCCTGTTCACTTTCCGTGTGCCCCGTTCACTCCGTGTTCCCCGTTCACTTTGCGTGCGCCCAGTTCACATTCCGTGTGCCCTGTTCACTCCGTGTGCCCCGTTCACTCTGTGTGCCCTGTTCACTTTGCGTGTGCCCCGTTCACTTTCCGCGTGCCCTGTTCACTCTCCATGTGCCCCGTTCACTTTGCGTGTGCACCATTCACTCTGTGTGCCGTTTACTCCGTATGCCCCGTTCACTTTCCGTGTGCCCCATTCACTTTGCGTGTGCCCTGTTCACTCCGTGTGCCACGTTTTCGCTGTGTGCCCCGTTCACTTTCCGTGTGCCCCGTTCACATTCCGTGTGCCCCGTTCCCTTTCCGTGTGCCCCGTTCACATTCCGTGTGCCCTGTTCACTCCGTGTGCCACGTTCACTCCTTGTGCCCTGTTCACTCTCCATGTGCTCCGTTCACTCCATGTGCCCCGTTCACTTTGCGTGATCCCCGTTCACTTCGCGTGTGCCCCGTTCCCTTTCCATGTGCCCTGTTCCCTTTCCATGTGCCCTGTTCACTCCGTGTGCCCCGTTCACTTTGCGTGTGCCCCGTTCACTTTGCGTGTGCCCTGTTCACTCCGTGTGCCCCGTTCACTTTGTGTGTGCCCTGTTCACTCCGTGTGCCCCGTTCACATTGCGTGTGCCCCGGTCACTTTCCGTGTGCCTCGTTCACTCTCCGTGTGCCCCGTTCACTTTGCATGTGCCCTGTTCACTCCGTGTGCCCCGTTTTCACCGTGTGCCCCGGTCACTTTCCGTGTGCCCCGTTCACTTTCCGTGTGCCCCATTCACTCCATGTGCCACGTTCACTTTCCGTGTGCCCCGTTCACTCCGTGTGCCCCGTTCACTTTCCGTGTGCCCCGGTCACTTTCCGTGTGTCCCGTTCACTTTCCGTGTGCCCCATTCACTCCGTGTGCCCCGTTTTCACCATGTGCCCCGTTCACTTTGCGTGTGCCCCGTTCACTTTTGTGTGCCCTGTTCACTCCGTGTGCCCTGTTCACTCCATGTACCCCGTTTACTTTGCGTGTGCCCTGTTCACTCCGTGTGCCCCGTTCACATTCCGTGTGCCCCTTTCACTCCGTGTGCCCCGTTCACTTCCCGTGTGCCCTGTTCACTTCATGTGTCCTGTTCACTCCGTGTGCCCTGTTCACTTTGTGTGCTCCATTCACTACATGTGCCCCGTTCACTTTGCGTGTGCCCCGTTCACTTTCCGTGTGCCCCGTTCAATTTCCATGTGCCCTGTTCTCTTCATGTGCCCTGTTCACTCCGTGTGCCCTGTTCACTTTCCCTGTGCCCCATTCACTCAGTGTGCCCTGTTCACCCCGTGTGCTCCATTCACTTTGCATGTACTCCGTGTGCCCTGTTCACATTGCGTGTGCCCTGTTCACTTTCCGTGTACCCCGTTCACTCCGTGTGCCCCATTCATTTTGCGTGTGCCCCATTCACTTTGCGTGTGCCCTGTTCGCTTTCCTTGTGCCCTGTTCACTCCATGTGCCCCATTCATTTTGCGTGTGCCCCATTCACTTTGCGTGTGCCCTGTTCCCTTTCCATGTGCCCTGTTCACTCCGTGTGCCCCATTCATTTTGCGTGTGCCCCATTCACTTTGCGTGTGCCCTGTTCAATCCGTGTGCCCCGTTCACCTACCGTGTGCCCTGTTCACTCCGTGTGCCCCATTCACTTTGCGTGTGCCCCATTCACTTTTCGTGTGCCCCGTTCACTTTCCATGTGCCCTGCTCACTCCGTGTGCCCCGTTCACTCCGTGTGCCCTGTTCACTCTCTATGTGCCCCGTTCACTTTGCTTGTGCCCTGTTCACTTTGCGTGTGCCCTGTTCACTCCATGTGCCCCATTCACTTTGCGTGTTCTCCGTTCACTTTGCGTGTGCCCCGTTCCCTTTCCGAGTGCCCTGTTCCTTTCCATGTGCCCTGGTCACTCCGTGTGCCCCATTCACTTTGCATGTTCCTCGTTCACTTTGCGTGTGACCCGTTCCCTTTCCGTGTGCCCTGTTCACTCCGTGTGCCCCGTTCACTTTCCGTGTGTCCAGTTCACTCCTTGTGCCCATTCACTTTGCCTGTGCCCCGTTCACTTTGCGTGTGCCCTGTTCACTCGATGTGCCCCGTTCACTTTCCGTGTGCCCTGTTCACTCCGTGTGCCCCGTTCCCTTTCCGTGTGCCCCGTTCACTCCGTGTGCCCCGTTCACTTTGCGTGTGCCCCGTTCACATTCCGTGTGCCCCGTTCACACAGTGTGCCCCATTCACTTTCCGTGTGCCCCGTTAACTCCGTGTGCCCCATTCACTTTGCGTGTGCCCCGTTCACTTTCCGTGTGCCCCATTCACTTTGCGTGTGCCCTGTTCACTCCGTGTGCCATGTTTTCGCTGTGTGCCCCGTTCACTTTCCATGAGCCCTGTTCACTCCATGTGCCCCGTTCACTTTGCGTGTTCCCCGTTCACTTTCCGTGTGCCCCGTTCCCTTTCCGTGTGTCCAGTTCACTCCCTGTGCCCCGTTCACTTTGCGTGTGGCCTGTTCACTTTGCGTGTGCCCTGTTCACTCCATGTGCCCCGTTCACTTTCCGTGTGCCCTGTTCACTTTGCGTGTGCCCCGTTCACTTTCCGTGTGTCCCGTTCACTCCGTGTGCCCCGTTCACTTTGCGTGTGCCCCGTTCACTTTGCGTGTGCCCCGTTCACTTTTGTGTGCCCTGTTCACTCCGTGTACCCTGTTCACTTTGCATGTGCCCTATTCACTTTTCCTGTGCCCTGTTCACTTTGCGTGTGCCCTGTTCACTCCAATTGCCCTGTTCACTTTCCGTGTGCCCTGTTCTCTTCATGTGTCCTGTTCACTCCATGTACCCTGTTCACTCCGTGTACCCCGTTCACTCTGTGTGCTCCATTCACCACGTGTGCCCCGTTCACTTTGCGTGTGCCCCGTTCACTTTCCGTGTGCCCCGTTCACTTCCCGTGTGCCCTGTTCTCTTCATGTGTCCTGTTCACTCCGTGTGCCCTGTTCACTTTGTGTGCTCCGTTCACTACATGTGCCCCGTTCACGTTGCGTGTGCCCCGTTCACTTTGCGTGTGCCCCATTCACTTTCCGTGTGCCCCGTTCAATTTCCATGTGCCCTGTTCTCTTCATGTGCCCTGTTCACTTTCCGTGTGCCCCGTTCAATTTCCATGTGCCCTGTTCTCTTCATGTGCCCTGTTCACTCAGTGTGCCCTGTTCACCCCATGTGCTCCATTCACTTTGCATGTACTCTGTGTGCCCTGTTCACATTGCGTGTGCCCTGTTCACTTTCCGTGTACCCCGTTCACTCCGTGTGCCCCGTTCACTTTGCTTGTGCCCTGTTCACTTTGCGTGTGCCCTGTTCACTCCGTGTGCCCCGTTCTTGCCGTGTGCCCCGTTCACTTTCCGTGTGTCCAGTTCACTCCTTGTGCCCCATTCACTTTCCGTGTGTCCAGTTCACTCCTTGTGCCCTGTTCACTTTGCGTGTGCCCCGTTCACTCCATGTGCCCCGTTCTTGCCGTGTGCCCCGTTCACTTTCCTTGTGTCCAGTTCACTCCTTGTGCCCATTCACTTTGCCTGTGCCCCGTTCACTTTGCGTGTGCCCTGTTCACTCGATGTGCCCCGTTCACTTTCCGTGTGCCCTGTTCACTCCGTGTGCCCCGTTCCCTTTCCGTGTGCCCTGTTCACTCCGTGTGCCCCGTTCACTTTGCGTGTGCCCCGTTCACATTCCGTGTGCCCCGTTCACACAGTGTGCCCCATTCACTTTCCGTGTGCCCCGTTAACTCCGTGTGCCCCATTCACTTTGCGTGTGCCCCGTTCACTTTCCGTGTGCCCCATTCACTTTGCGTGTGCCCTGTTCACTCCGTGTGCCATGTTTTCGCTGTGTGCCCCGTTCACTTTCCATGAGCCCTGTTCACTCCATGTGCCCCGTTCACTTTGCGTGTTCCCCGTTCACTTTCCGTGTGCCCCGTTCCCTTTCCGTGTGTCCAGTTCACTCCCTGTGCCCCGTTCACTTTGCGTGTGGCCTGTTCACTTTGCGTGTGCCCTGTTCACTCCATGTGCCCCGTTCACTTTCCTTGTGCCCTGTTCACTTTGCGTGTGCCCCGTTCACTTTCCGTGTGTCCCGTTCACTCCGTGTGCCCCGTTCACTTTGCGTGTGCCCCGTTCACTTTGCGTGTGCCCCGTTCACTTTTGTGTGCCCTGTTCACTCCGTGTACCCTGTTCACTTTGCATGTGCCCTATTCACTTTTCCTGTGCCCTGTTCACTTTGCGTGTGCCCTGTTCACTCCAATTGCCCTGTTCACTTTCCGTGTGCCCTGTTCTCTTCATGTGTCCTGTTCACTCCATGCACCCTGTTCACTCCGTGTACCCCGTTCACTCTGTGTGCTCCATTCACCACGTGTGCCCCGTTCACTTTGCGTGTGCCCCGTTCACTTTCCGTGTGCCCCGTTCACTTCCCGTGTGCCCTGTTCTCTTCATGTGTCCTGTTCACTCCGTGTGCCCTGTTCACTTTGTGTGCTCCGTTCACTACATGTGCCCCGTTCACGTTGCGTGTGCCCCGTTCACTTTGCGTGTGCCCCATTCACTTTCTGTGTGCCCCGTTCAATTTCCATGTGCCCTGTTCTCTTCATGTGCCCTGTTCACTTTCCGTGTGCCCCGTTCAATTTCCATGTGCCCTGTTCTCTTCATGTGCCCTGTTCACTCAGTGTGCCCTGTTCACCCCGTGTGCTCCATTCACTTTGCATGTACTCTGTGTGCCCTGTTCACATTGCGTGTGCCCTGTTCACTTTCCGTGTACCCCGTTCACTCCGTGTGCCCCGTTCACTTTGCTTGTGCCCTGTTCACTTTGCGTGTGCCCTGTTCACTCCGTGTGCCCCGTTCTTGCCGTGTGCCCCATTCACTTTCCGTGTGTCCAGTTCACTCCTTGTGCCCTGTTCACTTTCCGTGTGCCCCGTTCACTCCATGTGCCCC
The DNA here is from genome assembly GCF_020745735.1 of Hemiscyllium ocellatum. Classification (NCBI taxonomy): domain Eukaryota; kingdom Metazoa; phylum Chordata; class Chondrichthyes; order Orectolobiformes; family Hemiscylliidae; genus Hemiscyllium; species Hemiscyllium ocellatum. The sequence continues at coordinate 98,516 of NW_026869310.1, read as the reverse complement.
GTTCTTGCCGTGTGCCCCGTTCACTTTCCGTGTGTCCCGTTCACTTTCCGTGTGCCCCATTCACTCCATGTGCCCCGTTCACTTTGCGTGTGCCCCGTTCACTTTTGTGTGCCCTGTTCACTCCGTGTGCCCTGTTCACTCCATGTACCCCATTTACTTTGCCTTTGCGTGTGCCCTGTTCACTCCGTGTGCCCCGTTCACATTCCGTGTGCCCCTTTCACTCCGTGTGCCCCGTTCACTCAGTGTGCCCCATTCACTTTCCGTGTGCCCCGTTAACTCCGTGTGCCCCATTCACTTTGCGTGTGCCCTGTTCACTTTCCGTGTGCCTTGTTCACTTTCCTTGTGCCCTGTTCACTTTGCGTGTGCGCCGTTCCCTTTCCATGTGCCATGTTCACTCCGTGTGCCCCATTCATGTTGCGTGTGCCCCATTCACTTTCCGTGTGCCCCATTCACTTTCCATGTGCCCCGTTCACTTTCCGTGTGCCCTGTTCACTCCGTGTGCCCCATTCACTTTCCGTGTGCTCTGTTCACTTTGCGTGTGCCCCGTTCACATTCCGTGTGCCCCGTTCACTCCGTGTGCCCCGTTCACTCAGTGTGCCCCGTTCACTTTCCGTGTGCCCCATTCACTTTGCGTGTGCCCCATTCACCTTGCGTGTGCCCTGTTCACTCCGTGTGCCACGTTTTCACCGTGTGCCCCGTTCACTTTCCATGTGCCCTGTTCACTCCGTGTGCCCCTTTCGCTCCGTGTGCCCCATTCACTTTCTGTGTGCCCCGTTTACTTTCCGTGTGCCCCATTCACTTTGCGTGTGCCCTGTTCACTCCATGTGCCCCGTTCACTTTCCGTGTGCCCTGTTCACTCCGTGTGCCCCGTTCACTTTCCGTGTGCCCCGTTCACTCCGTGTGCCCCGTTCACTTTGCGTGTGCCCTGTTCACATTCCGTGTGCCCCGTTCACTCTGTGTGCCCCGTTCACTCAGTGTGCCCCATTCACTTTCCGTGTGCCCCGTTAACTCCGTGTGCCCCATTCACTTTGCGTGTGCCCGGTTCACTTTCCGTGTGCCCCGTTAACTCCGTGTGCCCCATTCACTTTGCGTGTGCCCCGTTCACTTTCCGTGTGCCCCATTCACTTTGCGTGTGCCCTGTTCACTCCGTGTGCCACGTTTTTGCTGTGTGCCCCGTTCACTTTCCATGTGCCCTGTTCACTCCATGTGCCCCGTTCACTTTGCGTGTTCCCCGTTCACTTTGATGTGCCCCGTTCCCTTTCCGTGTGCCCTGTTCCCTTTCCATGTGCCCTGCTCACTCCGTGTGCCCCGTTCACTTTGCGAGTGCCCCGTTCACTTTGCATGTGCCCTGTTCACTCCGTGTGCCCCGTTCACATTCCGTGTGCCCTGTTCACTTTGCGTGTGCCCCGTTCACTTTCCGTGTGCCCTGTTCACTCCGTGTGCCCCATTCACTTTCCGTGTGCCCCGTTCACTTTCCGTGTGTCCCGTTCACTCCGTGTGCCCCGTTCACTTTCCGTGTGCCCCGTTCACTTTGCGTGTGCCCTGTTCACTCCGTTTGCCCCGTTCACTTTCCGTGTGCCCTGTTCACTTTGCGTGTGCCCCGTTCACTTTCCGTGTGCCCTGTTCACTCCGTGTGCCCCGTTCACTTTCCGTGTTCCCTGTTCACTTTGCGTGTGCCCCGGTCACTTTCCGTGTGCCCCATTCACTCCATGTGCCCCGTTCACTTTGCATGTGCCCTGTTCACTTTTGTGTGCCCTGTTCACTCCGTGTGCCCTGTTCACTCCGTGTGCCCTGTTCACTTTGCGTGTGCCCCGTTCACTTTGCGTGTGCCCCGTTCACTCCAATTGCCCTGTTCACTTTCCGTGTGCCCTGTTCTCTTCATGTACCCTGTTCACTCCATGTACCCTGTTCACTCCGTGTACCCCGTTCACTCTGTGTGCTCCATTCACTACGTGTGCCCCGTTCACTTTGCGTGTGCCCCGTTCACTTTCCGTGTGCCCCGTTCACTTCCCGTGTGCCCTGTTCACTTCATGTGTCCTGTTCACTCCGTGTGCCCTGTTCACTTTGTGTGCTCCATTCACTACATGTGCCCCGTTCACTTTGCGTGTGCCCCGTTCACTTTCCGTGTGCCCCGTTCAATTTCCATGTGCCCTGTTCTCTTCATGTGCCCTGTTCACTCCGTGTGCCCTGTTCACTTTCCCTGTGCCCCATTCACTCAGTGTGCCCTGTTCACCCCGTGTGCTCCATTCACTTTGCATGTACTCCGTGTGCCCTGTTCACATTGCGTGTGCCCTGTTCACTTTCCGTGTACCCCGTTCACTCCGTGTGCCCCATTCATTTTGCGTGTGCCCCATTCACTTTGCGTGTGCCCTGTTCGCTTTCCTTGTGCCCTGTTCACTCCATGTGCCCCATTCATTTTGCGTGTGCCCCATTCACTTTGCGTGTGCCCTGTTCCCTTTCCATGTGCCCTGTTCACTCCGTGTGCCCCATTCATTTTGCGTGTGCCCCATTCACTTTGCGTGTGCCCTGTTCAATCCGTGTGCCCCGTTCACCTACCGTGTGCCCTGTTCACTCCGTGTGCCCCATTCACTTTGCGTGTGCCCCATTCACTTTTCGTGTGCCCCGTTCACTTTCCATGTGCCCTGCTCACTCCGTGTGCCCCGTTCACTCCGTGTGCCCTGTTCACGTTGCGTGTGCCCCGTCCACTTTCCGCATGCCCTGTTCACTCTCTACGTGCCCCGTTCACTTTCCATGTGCCCTGCTCACTCCGTGTGCCCCGTTCACTCCGTGTGCCCTGTTCACTCTCTATGTGCCCCGTTCACTTTGCTTGTGCCCTGTTCACTTTGCGTGTGCCCTGTTCACTCCATGTGCCCCATTCACTTTGCGTGTTCCCCGTTCACTTTGCGTGTGCCCCGTTCCCTTTCCGAGTGCCCTGTTCCTTTCCATGTGCCCTGGTCACTCCGTGTGCCCCATTCACTTTGCATGTTCCTCGTTCACTTTGCGTGTGACCCGTTCCCTTTCCGTGTGCCCTGTTCACTCCGTGTGCCCCGTTCACTTTCCGTGTGTCCAGTTCACTCCTTGTGCCCATTCACTTTGCCTGTGCCCCGTTCACTTTGCGTGTGCCCTGTTCACTCGATGTGCCCCGTTCACTTTCCGTGTGCCCTGTTCACTCCGTGTGCCCCGTTCCCTTTCCGTGTGCCCCGTTCACTCCGTGTGCCCCGTTCACTTTGCGTGTGCCCCGTTCACATTCCGTATGCCCCGTTCACACAGTGTGCCCCATTCACTTTCCGTGTGCCCCGTTAACTCCGTGTGCCCCATTCACTTTGCGTGTGCCCCGTTCACTTTCCGTGTGCCCCATTCACTTTGCGTGTGCCCTGTTCACTCCGTGTGCCATGTTTTCGCTGTGTGCCCCGTTCACTTTCCATGAGCCCTGTTCACTCCATGTGCCCCGTTCACTTTCCGTGTGCCCCGTTCACTCCAATTGCCCCGTTCACTTTCCGTGTGCCCCGTTCACTCCAATTGCCCTGTTCACTTTCCGTGTACCCTGTTCACTCCATGTACCCTGTTCACTCCGTGTACCCCGTTCACTCTGTGTGCTCCATTCACTACGTGTGCCCCGTTCACTTTGCGTGTGCCCCGTTCACTTTCCGTGTGCCCCGTTCACTTCCCGTGTGCCCTGTTCACTTCATGTGTCCTGTTCACTCCGTGTGCCCTGTTCACTTTGTGTGCTCCATTCACTACATGTGCCCCGTTCACTTTGCGTGTGCCCCGTTCACTTTCCGTGTGCCCCGTTCAATTTCCATGTGCCCTGTTCTCTTCATGTGCCCTGTTCACTCCGTGTGCCCTGTTCACTTTCCCTGTGCCCCATTCACTCAGTGTGCCCTGTTCACCCCGTGTGCTCCATTCACTTTGCATGTACTCCGTGTGCCCTGTTCACATTGCGTGTGCCCTGTTCACTTTCCGTGTACCCCGTTCACTCCGTGTGCCCCATTCATTTTGCGTGTGCCCCATTCACTTTGCGTGTGCCCTGTTCGCTTTCCTTGTGCCCTGTTCACTCCATGTGACCCATTCATTTTGCGTGTGCCCCATTCACTTTGCGTGTGCCCTGTTCCCTTTCCATGTGCCCTGTTCACTCCGTGTGCCCCATTCATTTTGCGTGTGCCCCATTCACTTTGCGTGTGCCCTGTTCAATCCGTGTGCCCCGTTCACCTACCGTGTGCCCTGTTCACTCCGTGTGCCCCATTCACTTTGCGTGTGCCCCATTCACTTTTCGTGTGCCCCGTTCACTTTCCATGTGCCCTGCTCACTCCATGTGCCCCGTTCACTTTCCGTGTGCCCTGTTCACTCCGTGTGCCCCGTTCACTTTCCGTGTGCCCCGTTCACTCCGTGTGCCCCGTTCACTTTGCGTGTGCCCTGTTCACATTCCGTGTGCCCCGTTCACTCTGTGTGCCCCGTTCACTCAGTGTGCCCCATTCACTTTCCGTGTACCCCGTTAACTCCGTGTGCCCCATTCACTTTGCGTGTGCCCGGTTCACTTTCCGTGTGCCCCGTTAACTCCGTGTGCCCCATTCACTTTGCATGTGCCCCGTTCACTTTCCGTGTGCCCCATTCACTTTGCGTGTGCCCTGTTCACTCCGTGTGCCACGTTTTTGCTGTGTGCCCCGTTCACTTTCCATGTGCCCTGTTCACTCCATGTGCCCCGTTCACTTTGCGTGTTCCCCGTTCACTTTGATGTGCCCCGTTCCCTTTCCGTGTGCCCTGTTCCCTTTCCATGTGCCCTGCTCACTCCGTGTGCCCCGTTCACTTTGCGAGTGCCCCGTTCACTTTGCATGTGCCCTGTTCACTCCGTGTGCCCCGTTCACATTCCGTGTGCCCTGTTCACTTTGCGTGTGCCCCGTTCACTTTCCGTGTGCCCTGTTCACTCCGTGTGCCCCATTCACTTTCCGTGTGCCCCGTTCACTTTCCGTGTGTCCCGTTCACTCCGTGTGCCCCGTTCACTTTCCGTGTGCCCCGTTCACTTTGCGTGTGCCCTGTTCACTCCGTTTGCCCCGTTCACTTTCCGTGTGCCCTGTTCACTTTGCGTGTGCCCCGTTCACTTTCCGTGTGCCCTGTTCACTCCGTGTGCCCCGTTCACTTTCCGTGTTCCCTGTTCACTTTGCGTGTGCCCCGGTCACTTTCCGTGTGCCCCATTCACTCCATGTGCCCCGTTCACTTTGCATGTGCCCTGTTCACTTTTGTGTGCCCTGTTCACTCCGTGTGCCCTGTTCACTCCGTGTGCCCTGTTCACTTTGCGTGTGCCCCGTTCACTTTGCGTGTGCCCCGTTCACTCCAATTGCCCTGTTCACTTTCCGTGTGCCCTGTTCTCTTCATGTACCCTGTTCACTCCATGTACCCTGTTCACTCCGTGTACCCCGTTCACTCTGTGTGCTCCATTCACTACGTGTGCCCCGTTCACTTTGCGTGTGCCCCGTTCACTTTCCGTGTGCCCCGTTCACTTCCCGTGTGCCCTGTTCACTTCATGTGTCCTGTTCACTCCGTGTGCCCTGTTCACTTTGTGTGCTCCATTCACTACATGTGCCCCGTTCACTTTGCGTGTGCCCCGTTCACTTTCCGTGTGCCCCGTTCAATTTCCATGTGCCCTGTTCTCTTCATGTGCCCTGTTCACTCCGTGTGCCCTGTTCACTTTCCCTGTGCCCCATTCACTCAGTGTGCCCTGTTCACCCCGTGTGCTCCATTCACTTTGCATGTACTCCGTGTGCCCTGTTCACATTGCGTGTGCCCTGTTCACTTTCCGTGTACCCCGTTCACTCCGTGTGCCCCATTCATTTTGCGTGTGCCCCATTCACTTTGCGTGTGCCCTGTTCGCTTTCCTTGTGCCCTGTTCACTCCATGTGCCCCATTCATTTTGCGTGTGCCCCATTCACTTTGCGTGTGCCCTGTTCCCTTTCCATGTGCCCTGTTCACTCCGTGTGCCCCATTCATTTTGCGTGTGCCCCATTCACTTTGCGTGTGCCCTGTTCAATCCGTGTGCCCCGTTCACCTACCGTGTGCCCTGTTCACTCCGTGTGCCCCATTCACTTTGCGTGTGCCCCATTCACTTTTCGTGTGCCCCGTTCACTTTCCATGTGCCCTGCTCACTCCGTGTGCCCCGTTCACTCCGTGTGCCCTGTTCACGTTGCGTGTGCCCCGTCCACTTTCCGCGTGCCCTGTTCACTCTCTATGTGCCCCGTTCACTTTGCTTGTGCCCTGTTCACTTTGCGTGTGCCCTGTTCACTCCATGTGCCCCATTCACTTTGCGTGTTCCCCGTTCACTTTGCGTGTGCCCCGTTCCCTTTCCGAGTGCCCTGTTCCTTTCCATGTGCCCTGGTCACTCCGTGTGCCCCATTCACTTTGCATGTTCCTCGTTCACTTTGCGTGTGACCCGTTCCCTTTCCGTGTGCCCTGTTCACTCCGTGTGCCCCGTTCACTTTCCGTGTGTCCAGTTCACTCCTTGTGCCCATTCACTTTGCCTGTGCCCCGTTCACTTTGCGTGTGCCCTGTTCACTCGATGTGCCCCGTTCACTTTCCGTGTGCCCTGTTCACTCCGTGTGCCCCGTTCCCTTTCCGTGTGCCCCGTTCACTCCGTGTGCCCCGTTCACTTTGCGTGTGCCCCGTTCACATTCCGTGTGCCCCGTTCACACAGTGTGCCCCATTCACTTTCCGTGTGCCCCGTTAACTCCGTGTGCCCCATTCACTTTGCGTGTGCCCCGTTCACTTTCCGTGTGCCCCATTCACTTTGCGTGTGCCCTGTTCACTCCGTGTGCCATGTTTTCGCTGTGTGCCCCGTTCACTTTCCATGAGCCCTGTTCACTCCATGTGCCCCGTTCACTTTCCGTGTGCCCCGTTCACTCCAATTGCCCTGTTCACTTTCCGTGTACCCTGTTCACTCCATGTACCCTGTTCACTCCGTGTACCCCGTTCACTCTGTGTGCTCCATTCACTACGTGTGCCCCGTTCACTTTGCGTGTGCCCCGTTCACTTTCCGTGTGCCCCGTTCACTTCCCGTGTGCCCTGTTCACTTCATGTGTCCTGTTCACTCCGTGTGCCCTGTTCACTTTGTGTGCTCCATTCACTACATGTGCCCCGTTCACTTTGCGTGTGCCCCGTTCACTTTCCGTGTGCCCCGTTCAATTTCCATGTGCCCTGTTCTCTTCATGTGCCCTGTTCACTCCGTGTGCCCTGTTCACTTTCCCTGTGCCCCATTCACTCAGTGTGCCCTGTTCACCCCGTGTGCTCCATTCACTTTGCATGTACTCCGTGTGCCCTGTTCACATTGCGTGTGCCCTGTTCACTTTCCGTGTACCCCGTTCACTCCGTGTGCCCCATTCATTTTGCGTGTGCCCCATTCACTTTGCGTGTGCCCTGTTCGCTTTCCTTGTGCCCTGTTCACTCCATGTGCCCCATTCATTTTGCGTGTGCCCCATTCACTTTGCGTGTGCCCTGTTCCCTTTCCATGTGCCCTGTTCACTCCGTGTGCCCCATTCATTTTGCGTGTGCCCCATTCACTTTGCGTGTGCCCTGTTCAATCCGTGTGCCCCGTTCACCTACCGTGTGCCCTGTTCACTCCGTGTGCCCCATTCACTTTGCGTGTGCCCCATTCACTTTTCGTGTGCCCCGTTCACTTTCCATGTGCCCTGCTCACTCCGTGTGCCCCGTTCACTCCGTGTGCCCTGTTCACGTTGCGTGTGCCCCGTCCACTTTCCGCATGCCCTGTTCACTCTCTACGTGCCCCGTTCACTTTGCGTGTGCCCTGTTCACTCCATGTGCCCCATTCACTTTGCGTGTTCCCCGTTCACTTTGCGTGTGCCCCGTTCCCTTTCCGAGTGCCCTGTTCCTTTCCATGTGCCCTGGTCACTCCGTGTGCCCCATTCACTTTGCATGTTCCTCGTTCACTTTGCGTGTGACCCGTTCCCTTTCCGTGTGCCCTGTTCACTCCGTGTGCCCCGTTCACTTTCCGTGTGTCCAGTTCACTCCTTGTGCCCATTCACTTTGCCTGTGCCCCGTTCACTTTGCGTGTGCCCTGTTCACTCGATGTGCCCCGTTCACTTTCCGTGTGCCCTGTTCACTCCGTGTGCCCCGTTCCCTTTCCGTGTGCCCCGTTCACTCCGTGTGCCCCGTTCACTTTGCGTGTGCCCCGTTCACATTCCGTGTGCCCCGTTCACACAGTGTGCCCCATTCACTTTCCGTGTGCCCCGTTAACTCCGTGTGCCCCATTCACTTTGCGTGTGCCCCGTTCACTTTCCGTGTGCCGCATTCACTTTGCGTGTGCCCTGTTCACTCCGTGTGCCATGTTTTCGCTGTGTGCCCCGTTCACTTTCCATGAGCCCTGTTCACTCCATGTGCCCCGTTCACTTTGCGTGTTCCCCGTTCACTTTCCGTGTGCCCCGTTCCCTTTCCGTGTGTCCAGTTCACTCCCTGTGCCCCGTTCACTTTGCGTGTGGCCTGTTCACTTTGCGTGTGCCCTGTTCACTCCATGTGCCCCGTTCACTTTCCGTGTGTCCCGTTCACTCCGTGTGCCCCGTTCACTTTGCGTGTGCCCCGTTCACTTTTGTGTGCCCCGTTCACATTCCGTGTGCCCTGTTCACTTTGCGTGTGCCCCGTTCACTTTCCGTGTGCCCTGTTCACTCCGTGTGCCCCATTCACTTTCCGTGTGCCCCGTTCACTTTCCGTGTGTCCCGTTCACTCCGTGTGCCCCGTTCACTTTCCGTGTGCCCCGTTCACTTTGCGTGTGCCCTGTTCACTCCGTTTGCCCCGTTCACTTTCCGTGTGCCCTGTTCACTTTGCGTGTGCCCCGTTCACTTTCCGTGTGCCCTGTTCACTCCGTGTGCCCCGTTCACTTTCCGTGTTCCCTGTTCACTTTGCGTGTGCCCCGGTCACTTTCCGTGTGCCCCATTCACTCCATGTGCCCCGTTCACTTTGCATGTGCCCTGTTCACTTTTGTGTGCCCTGTTCACTCCGTGTGCCCTGTTCACTCCGTGTGCCCTGTTCACTTTGCGTGTGCCCCGTTCACTTTGCGTGTGCCCCGTTCACTCCAATTGCCCTGTTCACTTTCCGTGTGCCCTGTTCTCTTCATGTACCCTGTTCACTCCATGTACCCTGTTCACTCCGTGTACCCCGTTCACTCTGTGTGCTCCATTCACTACGTGTGCCCCGTTCACTTTGCGTGTGCCCCGTTCACTTTCCGTGTGCCCCGTTCACTTCCCGTGTGCCCTGTTCACTTCATGTGTCCTGTTCACTCCGTGTGCCCTGTTCACTTTGTGTGCTCCATTCACTACATGTGCCCCGTTCACTTTGCGTGTGCCCCGTTCACTTTCCGTGTGCCCCGTTCAATTTCCATGTGCCCTGTTCTCTTCATGTGCCCTGTTCACTCCGTGTGCCCTGTTCACTTTCCCTGTGCCCCATTCACTCAGTGTGCCCTGTTCACCCCGTGTGCTCCATTCACTTTGCATGTACTCCGTGTGCCCTGTTCACATTGCGTGTGCCCTGTTCACTTTCCGTGTACCCCGTTCACTCCGTGTGCCCCATTCATTTTGCGTGTGCCCCATTCACTTTGCGTGTGCCCTGTTCGCTTTCCTTGTGCCCTGTTCACTCCATGTGCCCCATTCATTTTGCGTGTGCCCCATTCACTTTGCGTGTGCCCTGTTCCCTTTCCATGTGCCCTGTTCACTCCGTGTGCCCCATTCATTTTGCGTGTGCCCCATTCACTTTGCGTGTGCCCTGTTCAATCCGTGTGCCCCGTTCACCTACCGTGTGCCCTGTTCACTCCGTGTGCCCCATTCACTTTGCGTGTGCCCCATTCACTTTTCGTGTGCCCCGTTCACTTTCCATGTGCCCTGCTCACTCCGTGTGCCCCGTTCACTCCGTGTGCCCTGTTCACGTTGCGTGTGCCCCGTCCACTTTCCGCATGCCCTGTTCACTCTCTATGTGCCCCGTTCACTTTGCTTGTGCCCTGTTCACTTTGCGTGTGCCCTGTTCACTCCATGTGCCCCATTCACTTTGCGTGTTCCCCGTTCACTTTGCGTGTGCCCCGTTCCCTTTCCGAGTGCCCTGTTCCTTTCCATGTGCCCTGGTCACTCCGTGTGCCCCATTCACTTTGCATGTTCCTCGTTCACTTTGCGTGTGACCCGTTCCCTTTCCGTGTGCCCTGTTCACTCCGTGTGCCCCGTTCACTTTCCGTGTGTCCAGTTCACTCCTTGTGCCCATTCACTTTGCCTGTGCCCCGTTCACTTTGCGTGTGCCCTGTTCACTCGATGTGCCCCGTTCACTTTCCGTGTGCCCTGTTCACTCCGTGTGCCCCGTTCCCTTTCCGTGTGCCCCGTTCACTCCGTGTGCCCCGTTCACTTTGCGTGTGCCCCGTTCACATTCCGTGTGCCCCGTTCACACAGTGTGCCCCATTCACTTTCCGTGTGCCCCGTTAACTCCGTGTGCCCCATTCACTTTGCGTGTGCCCCGTTCACTTTCCGTGTGCCCCATTCACTTTGCGTGTGCCCTGTTCACTCCGTGTGCCATGTTTTCGCTGTGTGCCCCGTTCACTTTCCATGAGCCCTGTTCACTCCATGTGCCCCGTTCACTTTCCGTGTGCCCCGTTCACTCCAATTGCCCTGTTCACTTTCCGTGTACCCTGTTCACTCCATGTACCCTGTTCACTCCGTGTACCCCGTTCACTCTGTGTGCTCCATTCACTACGTGTGCCCCGTTCACTTTGCGTGTGCCCCGTTCACTTTCCGTGTGCCCCGTTCACTTCCCGTGTGCCCTGTTCACTTCATGTGTCCTGTTCACTCCGTGTGCCCTGTTCACTTTGTGTGCTCCATTCACTACATGTGCCCCGTTCACTTTGCGTGTGCCCCGTTCACTTTCCGTGTGCCCCGTTCAATTTCCATGTGCCCTGTTCTCTTCATGTGCCCTGTTCACTCCGTGTGCCCTGTTCACTTTCCCTGTGCCCCATTCACTCAGTGTGCCCTGTTCACCCCGTGTGCTCCATTCACTTTGCATGTACTCCGTGTGCCCTGTTCACATTGCGTGTGCCCTGTTCACTTTCCGTGTACCCCGTTCACTCCGTGTGCCCCATTCATTTTGCGTGTGCCCCATTCACTTTGCGTGTGCCCTGTTCGCTTTCCTTGTGCCCTGTTCACTCCATGTGCCCCATTCATTTTGCGTGTGCCCCATTCACTTTGCGTGTGCCCTGTTCCCTTTCCATGTGCCCTGTTCACTCCGTGTGCCCCATTCATTTTGCGTGTGCCCCATTCACTTTGCGTGTGCCCTGTTCAATCCGTGTGCCCCGTTCACCTACCGTGTGCCCTGTTCACTCCGTGTGCCCCATTCACTTTGCGTGTGCCCCATTCACTTTTCGTGTGCCCCGTTCACTTTCCATGTGCCCCGTTCACTCCGTGTGCCCTGTTCACGTTGCATGTGCCCCGTCCACTTTCCGCATGCCCTGTTCACTCTCTACGTGCCCCGTTCACTTTGCTTGTGCCCTGTTCACTTTGCGTGTGCCCTGTTCACTCCATGTGCCCCATTCACTTTGCGTGTTCCCCGTTCACTTTGCGTGTGCCCCGTTCCCTTTCCGAGTGCCCTGTTCCTTTCCATGTGCCCTGGTCACTCCGTGTGCCCCATTCACTTTGCATGTTCCTCGTTCACTTTGCGTGTGACCCGTTCCCTTTCCGTGTGCCCTGTTCACTCCGTGTGCCCCGTTCACTTTCCGTGTGTCCAGTTCACTCCTTGTGCCCATTCACTTTGCCTGTGCCCCGTTCACTTTGCGTGTGCCCTGTTCACTCGATGTGCCCCGTTCACTTTCCGTGTGCCCTGTTCACTCCGTGTGCCCCGTTCCCTTTCCGTGTGCCCCGTTCACTCCGTGTGCCCCGTTCACTTTGCGTGTGCCCCGTTCACATTCCGTGTGCCCCGTTCACACAGTGTGCCCCATTCACTTTCCGTGTGCCCCGTTAACTCCGTGTGCCCCATTCACTTTGCGTGTGCCCCGTTCACTTTCCGTGTGCCGCATTCACTTTGCGTGTGCCCTGTTCACTCCGTGTGCCATGTTTTCGCTGTGTGCCCCGTTCACTTTCCATGAGCCCTGTTCACTCCATGTGCCCCGTTCACTTTGCGTGTTCCCCGTTCACTTTCCGTGTGCCCCGTTCCCTTTCCGTGTGTCCAGTTCACTCCCTGTGCCCCGTTCACTTTGCGTGTGGCCTGTTCACTTTGCGTGTGCCCTGTTCACTCCATGTGCCCCGTTCACTTTCCGTGTGTCCCGTTCACTCCGTGTGCCCCGTTCACTTTGCGTGTGCCCCGTTCACTTTTGTGTGCCCTGTTCACTCCGTGTACCCTGTTCACTTTGCATGTGCCCTATTCACTTTTCCTGTGCCCTGTTCACTTTGCGTGTGCCCTGTTCACTCCAATTGCCCTGTTCACTTTCCGTGTGCCCTGTTCTCTTCATGTGTCCTGTTCACTCCATGTACCCTGTTCACTCCGTGTACCCCGTTCACTCTGTGTGCTCCATTCACCACGTGTGCCCCGTTCACTTTGCGTGTGCCCCGTTCACTTTCCGTGTGCCCCGTTCACTTCCCGTGTGCCCTGTTCTCTTCATGTGTCCTGTTCACTCCGTGTGCCCTGTTCACTTTGTGTGCTCCGTTCACTACATGTGCCCCGTTCACGTTGCGTGTGCCCCGTTCACTTTGCGTGTGCCCCATTCACTTTCCGTGTGCCCCGTTCAATTTCCATGTGCCCTGTTCTCTTCATGTGCCCTGTTCACTTTCCGTGTGCCCCGTTCAATTTCCATGTGCCCTGTTCTCTTCATGTGCCCTGTTCACTCAGTGTGCCCTGTTCACCCCGTGTGCTCCATTCACTTTGCATGTACTCTGTGTGCCCTGTTCACATTGCGTGTGCCCTGTTCACTTTCCGTGTACCCCGTTCACTCCGTGTGCCCCGTTCACTTTGCTTGTGCCCTGTTCACTTTGCGTGTGCCCTGTTCACTCCGTGTGCCCCGTTCTTGCCGTGTGCCCCGTTCACTTTCCGTGTGTCCAGTTCACTCCTTGTGCCCCATTCACTTTCCGTGTGTCCAGTTCACTCCTTGTGCCCTGTTCACTTTGTGTGTGCCCCGTTCACTCCATGTGCCCCGTTCTTGCCGTGTGCCCCGTTCACTTTCCGTGTGCCCCGTTCACTTTGCGTGTGCCCCGTTCACTTTTGTGTGCCCTGTTCACTCCGTGTGCCCTGTTCACTCCATGTACCCCATTTACTTTGCCTTTGCGTGTGCCCTGTTCACTCCGTGTGCCCCGTTCACATTCCGTGTGCCCCTTTCACTCCGTGTGCCCCGTTCACTCAGTGTGCCCCATTCACTTTCCGTGTGCCCCGTTAACTCCGTGTGCCCCATTCACTTTGCGTGTGCCCTGTTCACTTTCCGTGTGCCTTGTTCACTTTCCTTGTGACCTGTTCACTTTGCGTGTGCGCCGTTCCCTTTCCATGTGCCATGTTCACTCCGTGTGCCCCATTCATGTTGCGTGTGCCCCATTCACTTTCCGTGTGCCCCATTCACTTTCCATGTGCCCCGTTCACTTTCCGTGTGCCCTGTTCACTCCGTGTGCCCCATTCACTTTCCGTGTGCTCTGTTCACTTTGCGTGTGCCCCGTTCACATTCCGTGTGCCCCGTTCACTCCGTGTGCCCCGTTCACTCAGTGTGCCCCGTTCACTTTCCGTGTGCCCCATTCACTTTGCGTGTGCCCCATTCACCTTGCGTGTGCCCTGTTCACTCCGTGTGCCACGTTTTCACCGGGTGCCCCGTTCACTTTCCATGTGCCCTGTTCACTCCGTGTGCCCCTTTCGCTCCGTGTGCCCCATTCACTTTCTGTGTGCCCCGTTTACTTTCCGTGTGCCCCATTCACTTTGCGTGTGCCCTGCTCAAATCCGTGTGCCCCGTTCACTTTGCTTGTGCCCCATTCACTTTGCGTGTGCCCTGTTCACTCCGTGTGCCCCGTTCTTGCCGTGTGCCCCGTTCACTTTCCGTGTGCCCTGTTCACTCCATGTACTGTGTTCACTCCATGTGCCCCATTCACTTTGCATGTTCCTCGTTCACTTTGCGTGTGCCCTGTTCCCTTTCCGTGTGCCCTGTTCCTTTCCATGTGTCCAGTTCACTCCGTGTGCCCCATTCACTTTCCGTGTGTCCAGTTCACTCCTTGTGCCCTGTTCACTTTGCGTGTGCCCCGTTCACTTTGCGTGTGCCCTGTTCACTCCATGTGCCCCGTTCACTTTCCGTGTGCCCTGTTCACTCCGTGTGCCCCGTTCACTTTCCGTGTGCCCCGTTCACTCCGTGTGCCCCGTTCACTTTGCGTGTGCCCTGTTCACATTCCGTGTGCCCCGTTCACTCTGTGTGCCCCGTTCACTCAGTGTGCCCCATTCACTTTCCGTGTGCCCCGTTAACTCCGTGTGCCCCATTCACTTTGCGTGTGCCCGGTTCACTTTCCGTGTGCCCCGTTAACTCCGTGTGCCCCATTCACTTTGCGTGTGCCCCGTTCACTTTCCGTGTGCCCCATTCACTTTGCGTGTGCCCTGTTCACTCCGTGTGCCACGTTTTTGCTGTGTGCCCCGTTCACTTTCCATGTGCCCTGTTCACTCCATGTGCCCCGTTCACTTTGCGTGTTCTCCGTTCACTTTGATGTGCCCCGTTCCCTTTCCGTGTGCCCTGTTCCCTTTCCATGTGCCCTGCTCACTCCGTGTGCCCCGTTCACTTTGCGAGTGCCCCGTTCACTTTGCATGTGCCCTGTTCACTCCGTGTGCCCCGTTCCCTTTCCGTGTGCCCTGTTCCCTTTCCATGTGCCCTGTTCACTCCGTGTGCCCCGTTCACTTTGCGAGTGCCCTGTTCACTCCGTGTGCCCCGTTCACATTCCGTGTGCCCTGTTCACTTTGCGTGTGCCCCGTTCACTTTCCGTGTGCCCTGTTCACTCCGTGTGCCCCATTCACTTTCCGTGTGCCCCGTTCACTTTCCGTGTGTCCCGTTCACTCCGTGTGCCCCGTTCACTTTCCGTGTGCCCCGTTCACTTTGCGTGTGCCCCGTTCACTTTCCGTGTGCCCCGTTCACTTCCCGTGTGCCCTGTTCACTTCATGTGTCCTGTTCACTCCGTGTGCCCTGTTCACTTTGTGTGCTCCATTCACTACATGTGCCCCGTTCACTTTGCGTGTGCCCCGTTCACTTTCCGTGTGCCCCGTTCAATTTCCATGTGCCCTGTTCTCTTCATGTGCCCTGTTCACTCCGTGTGCCCTGTTCACTTTCCCTGTGCCCCATTCACTCAGTGTGCCCTGTTCACCCCGTGTGCTCCATTCACTTTGCATGTACTCCGTGTGCCCTGTTCACATTGCGTGTGCCCTGTTCACTTTCCGTGTACCCCGTTCACTCCGTGTGCCCCATTCATTTTGCGTGTGCCCCATTCACTTTGCGTGTGCCCTGTTCGCTTTCCTTGTGCCCTGTTCACTCCATGTGCCCCATTCATTTTGCGTGTGCCCCATTCACTTTGCGTGTGCCCTGTTCCCTTTCCATGTGCCCTGTTCACTCCGTGTGCCCCATTCATTTTGCGTGTGCCCCATTCACTTTGCGTGTGCCCTGTTCAATCCGTGTGCCCCGTTCACCTACCGTGTGCCCTGTTCACTCCGTGTGCCCCATTCACTTTGCGTGTGCCCCATTCACTTTTCGTGTGCCCCGTTCACTTTCCATGTGCCCTGCTCACTCCGTGTGCCCCGTTCACTCCGTGTGCCCTGTTCACGTTGCATGTGCCCCGTCCACTTTCCGCATGCCCTGTTCACTCTCTACGTGCCCCGTTCACTTTGCGTGTGCCCTGTTCACTCCATGTGCCCCATTCACTTTGCGTGTTCCCCGTTCACTTTGCGTGTGCCCCGTTCCCTTTCCGAGTGCCCTGTTCCTTTCCATGTGCCCTGGTCACTCCGTGTGCCCCATTCACTTTGCATGTTCCTCGTTCACTTTGCGTGTGACCCGTTCCCTTTCCGTGTGCCCTGTTCACTCCGTGTGCCCCGTTCACTTTCCGTGTGTCCAGTTCACTCCTTGTGCCCATTCACTTTGCCTGTGCCCCGTTCACTTTGCGTGTGCCCTGTTCACTCGATGTGCCCCGTTCACTTTCCGTGTGCCCTGTTCACTCCGTGTGCCCCGTTCCCTTTCCGTGTGCCCCGTTCACTCCGTGTGCCCCGTTCACTTTGCGTGTGCCCCGTTCACATTCCGTGTGCCCCGTTCACACAGTGTGCCCCATTCACTTTCCGTGTGCCCCGTTAACTCCGTGTGCCCCATTCACTTTGCGTGTGCCCCGTTCACTTTCCGTGTGCCGCATTCACTTTGCGTGTGCCCTGTTCACTCCGTGTGCCATGTTTTCGCTGTGTGCCCCGTTCACTTTCCATGAGCCCTGTTCACTCCATGTGCCCCGTTCACTTTGCGTGTTCCCCGTTCACTTTCCGTGTGCCCCGTTCCCTTTCCGTGTGCCCAGTTCACTCCCTGTGCCCCGTTCACTTTGCGTGTGGCCTGTTCACTTTGCGTGTGCCCTGTTCACTCCATGTGCCCCGTTCACTTTCCGTGTGTCCCGTTCACTCCGTGTGCCCCGTTCACTTTGCGTGTGCCCCGTTCACTTTTGTGTGCCCCGTTCACATTCCGTGTGCCCTGTTCACTTTGCGTGTGCCCCGTTCACTTTCCGTGTGCCCTGTTCACTCCGTGTGCCCCATTCACTTTCCGTGTGCCCCGTTCACTTTCCGTGTGTCCCGTTCACTCCGTGTGCCCCGTTCACTTTCCGTGTGCCCCGTTCACTTTGCGTGTGCCCTGTTCACTCCGTTTGCCCCGTTCACTTTCCGTGTGCCCTGTTCACTTTGCGTGTGCCCCGTTCACTTTCCGTGTGCCCTGTTCACTCCGTGTGCCCCGTTCACTTTCCGTGTTCCCTGTTCACTTTGCGTGTGCCCCGGTCACTTTCCGTGTGCCCCATTCACTCCATGTGCCCCGTTCACTTTGCATGTGCCCTGTTCACTTTTGTGTGCCCTGTTCACTCCGTGTGCCCTGTTCACTCCGTGTGCCCTGTTCACTTTGCGTGTGCCCCGTTCACTTTGCGTGTGCCCCGTTCACTCCAATTGCCCTGTTCACTTTCCGTGTGCCCTGTTCTCTTCATGTACCCTGTTCACTCCATGTACCCTGTTCACTCCGTGTACCCCGTTCACTCTGTGTGCTCCATTCACTACGTGTGCCCCGTTCACTTTGCGTGTGCCCCGTTCACTTTCCGTGTGCCCCGTTCACTTCCCGTGTGCCCTGTTCACTTCATGTGTCCTGTTCACTCCGTGTGCCCTGTTCACTTTGTGTGCTCCATTCACTACATGTGCCCCGTTCACTTTGCGTGTGCCCCGTTCACTTTCCGTGTGCCCCGTTCAATTTCCATGTGCCCTGTTCTCTTCATGTGCCCTGTTCACTCCGTGTGCCCTGTTCACTTTCCCTGTGCCCCATTCACTCAGTGTGCCCTGTTCACCCCGTGTGCTCCATTCACTTTGCATGTACTCCGTGTGCCCTGTTCACATTGCGTGTGCCCTGTTCACTTTCCGTGTACCCCGTTCACTCCGTGTGCCCCATTCATTTTGCGTGTGCCCCATTCACTTTGCGTGTGCCCTGTTCGCTTTCCTTGTGCCCTGTTCACTCCATGTGCCCCATTCATTTTGCGTGTGCCCCATTCACTTTGCGTGTGCCCTGTTCCCTTTCCATGTGCCCTGTTCACTCCGTGTGCCCCATTCATTTTGCGTGTGCCCCATTCACTTTGCGTGTGCCCTGTTCAATCCGTGTGCCCCGTTCACCTACCGTGTGCCCTGTTCACTCCGTGTGCCCCATTCACTTTGCGTGTGCCCCATTCACTTTTCGTGTGCCCCGTTCACTTTCCATGTGCCCTGCTCACTCCGTGTGCCCCGTTCACTCCGTGTGCCCTGTTCACGTTGCGTGTGCCCCGTCCACTTTCCGCATGCCCTGTTCACTCTCTATGTGCCCCGTTCACTTTGCTTGTGCCCTGTTCACTTTGCGTGTGCCCTGTTCACTCCATGTGCCCCATTCACTTTGCGTGTTCCCCGTTCACTTTGCGTGTGCCCCGTTCCCTTTCCGAGTGCCCTGTTCCTTTCCATGTGCCCTGGTCACTCCGTGTGCCCCATTCACTTTGCATGTTCCTCGTTCACTTTGCGTGTGACCCGTTCCCTTTCCGTGTGCCCTGTTCACTCCGTGTGCCCCGTTCACTTTCCGTGTGTCCAGTTCACTCCTTGTGCCCATTCACTTTGCCTGTGCCCCGTTCACTTTGCGTGTGCCCTGTTCACTCGATGTGCCCCGTTCACTTTCCGTGTGCCCTGTTCACTCCGTGTGCCCCGTTCCCTTTCCGTGTGCCCCGTTCACTCCGTGTGCCCCGTTCACTTTGCGTGTGCCCCGTTCACATTCCGTGTGCCCCGTTCACACAGTGTGCCCCATTCACTTTCCGTGTGCCCCGTTAACTCCGTGTGCCCCATTCACTTTGCGTGTGCCCCGTTCACTTTCCGTGTGCCCCATTCACTTTGCGTGTGCCCTGTTCACTCCGTGTGCCATGTTTTCGCTGTGTGCCCCGTTCACTTTCCATGAGCCCTGTTCACTCCATGTGCCCCGTTCACTTTCCGTGTGCCCCGTTCACTCCAATTGCCCTGTTCACTTTCCGTGTACCCTGTTCACTCCATGTACCCTGTTCACTCCGTGTACCCCGTTCACTCTGTGTGCTCCATTCACTACGTGTGCCCCGTTCACTTTGCGTGTGCCCCGTTCACTTTCCGTGTGCCCCGTTCACTTCCCGTGTGCCCTGTTCACTTCATGTGTCCTGTTCACTCCGTGTGCCCTGTTCACTTTGTGTGCTCCATTCACTACATGTGCCCCGTTCACTTTGCGTGTGCCCCGTTCACTTTCCGTGTGCCCCGTTCAATTTCCATGTGCCCTGTTCTCTTCATGTGCCCTGTTCACTCCGTGTGCCCTGTTCACTTTCCCTGTGCCCCATTCACTCAGTGTGCCCTGTTCACCCCGTGTGCTCCATTCACTTTGCATGTACTCCGTGTGCCCTGTTCACATTGCGTGTGCCCTGTTCACTTTCCGTGTACCCCGTTCACTCCGTGTGCCCCATTCATTTTGCGTGTGCCCCATTCACTTTGCGTGTGCCCTGTTCGCTTTCCTTGTGCCCTGTTCACTCCATGTGCCCCATTCATTTTGCGTGTGCCCCATTCACTTTGCGTGTGCCCTGTTCCCTTTCCATGTGCCCTGTTCACTCCGTGTGCCCCATTCATTTTGCGTGTGCCCCATTCACTTTGCGTGTGCCCTGTTCAATCCGTGTGCCCCGTTCACCTACCGTGTGCCCTGTTCACTCCGTGTGCCCCATTCACTTTGCGTGTGCCCCATTCACTTTTCGTGTGCCCCGTTCACTTTCCATGTGCCCTGCTCACTCCGTGTGCCCCGTTCACTCCGTGTGCCCTGTTCACGTTGCATGTGCCCCGTCCACTTTCCGCGTGCCCTGTTCACTCTCTACGTGCCCCGTTCACTTTGCTTGTGCCCTGTTCACTTTGCGTGTGCCCTGTTCACTCCATGTGCCCCATTCACTTTGCGTGTTCCCCGTTCACTTTGCGTGTGCCCCGTTCCCTTTCCGAGTGCCCTGTTCCTTTCCATGTGCCCTGGTCACTCCGTGTGCCCCATTCACTTTGCATGTTCCTCGTTCACTTTGCGTGTGACCCGTTCCCTTTCCGTGTGCCCTGTTCACTCCGTGTGCCCCGTTCACTTTCCGTGTGTCCAGTTCACTCCTTGTGCCCATTCACTTTGCCTGTGCCCCGTTCACTTTGCGTGTGCCCTGTTCACTCGATGTGCCCCGTTCACTTTCCGTGTGCCCTGTTCACTCCGTGTGCCCCGTTCCCTTTCCGTGTGCCCCGTTCACTCCGTGTGCCCCGTTCACTTTGCGTGTGCCCCGTTCACATTCCGTGTGCCCCGTTCACACAGTGTGCCCCATTCACTTTCCGTGTGCCCCGTTAACTCCGTGTGCCCCATTCACTTTGCGTGTGCCCCGTTCACTTTCCGTGTGCCGCATTCACTTTGCGTGTGCCCTGTTCACTCCGTGTGCCATGTTTTCGCTGTGTGCCCCGTTCACTTTCCATGAGCCCTGTTCACTCCATGTGCCCCGTTCACTTTGCGTGTTCCCCGTTCACTTTCCGTGTGCCCCGTTCCCTTTCCGTGTGTCCAGTTCACTCCCTGTGCCCCGTTCACTTTGCGTGTGGCCTGTTCACTTTGCGTGTGCCCTGTTCACTCCATGTGCCCCGTTCACTTTCCGTGTGTCCCGTTCACTCCGTGTGCCCCGTTCACTTTGCGTGTGCCCCGTTCACTTTTGTGTGCCCTGTTCACTCCGTGTACCCTGTTCACTTTGCATGTGCCCTATTCACTTTTCCTGTGCCCTGTTCACTTTGCGTGTGCCCTGTTCACTCCAATTGCCCTGTTCACTTTCCGTGTGCCCTGTTCTCTTCATGTGTCCTGTTCACTCCATGTACCCTGTTCACTCCGTGTACCCCGTTCACTCTGTGTGCTCCATTCACCACGTGTGCCCCGTTCACTTTGCGTGTGCCCCGTTCACTTTCCGTGTGCCCCGTTCACTTCCCGTGTGCCCTGTTCTCTTCATGTGTCCTGTTCACTCCGTGTGCCCTGTTCACTTTGTGTGCTCCGTTCACTACATGTGCCCCGTTCACGTTGCGTGTGCCCCGTTCACTTTGCGTGTGCCCCATTCACTTTCCGTGTGCCCCGTTCAATTTCCATGTGCCCTGTTCTCTTCATGTGCCCTGTTCACTTTCCGTGTGCCCCGTTCAATTTCCATGTGCCCTGTTCTCTTCATGTGCCCTGTTCACTCAGTGTGCCCTGTTCACCCCGTGTGCTCCATTCACTTTGCATGTACTCTGTGTGCCCTGTTCACATTGCGTGTGCCCTGTTCACTTTCCGTGTACCCCGTTCACTCCGTGTGCCCCGTTCACTTTGCTTGTGCCCTGTTCACTTTGCGTGTGCCCTGTTCACTCCGTGTGCCCCGTTCTTGCCGTGTGCCCCGTTCACTTTCCGTGTGTCCAGTTCACTCCTTGTGCCCCATTCACTTTCCGTGTGTCCAGTTCACTCCTTGTG
The DNA here is from genome assembly GCF_020745735.1 of Hemiscyllium ocellatum. Taxonomy (NCBI): domain Eukaryota; kingdom Metazoa; phylum Chordata; class Chondrichthyes; order Orectolobiformes; family Hemiscylliidae; genus Hemiscyllium; species Hemiscyllium ocellatum. The sequence goes on along the minus strand of NW_026869310.1, from coordinate 77,326 downwards.
CCCTGTTCACTTTGTGTGTGCCCCGTTCACTCCATGTGCCCCGTTCTTGCCGTGTGCCCCGTTCACTTTCCGTGTGCCCCGTTCACTTTGCGTGTGCCCCGTTCACTTTTGTGTGCCCTGTTCACTCCGTGTGCCCTGTTCACTCCATGTACCCCATTTACTTTGCCTTTGCGTGTGCCCTGTTCACTCCGTGTGCCCCGTTCACATTCCGTGTGCCCCTTTCACTCCGTGTGCCCCGTTCACTCAGTGTGCCCCATTCACTTTCCGTGTGCCCCGTTAACTCCGTGTGCCCCATTCACTTTGCGTGTGCCCTGTTCACTTTCCGTGTGCCTTGTTCACTTTCCTTGTGCCCTGTTCACTTTGCGTGTGCGCCGTTCCCTTTCCATGTGCCATGTTCACTCCGTGTGCCCCATTCATGTTGCGTGTGCCCCATTCACTTTCCGTGTGCCCCATTCACTTTCCATGTGCCCCGTTCACTTTCCGTGTGCCCTGTTCACTCCGTGTGCCCCATTCACTTTCCGTGTGCTCTGTTCACTTTGCGTGTGCCCCGTTCACATTCCGTGTGCCCCGTTCACTCCGTGTGCCCCGTTCACTCAGTGTGCCCCGTTCACTTTCCGTGTGCCCCATTCACTTTGCGTGTGCCCCATTCACCTTGCGTGTGCCCTGTTCACTCCGTGTGCCACGTTTTCACCGGGTGCCCCGTTCACTTTCCATGTGCCCTGTTCACTCCGTGTGCCCCTTTCGCTCCGTGTGCCCCATTCACTTTCTGTGTGCCCCGTTTACTTTCCGTGTGCCCCATTCACTTTGCGTGTGCCCTGCTCAAATCCGTGTGCCCCGTTCACTTTGCTTGTGCCCCATTCACTTTGCGTGTGCCCTGTTCACTCCGTGTGCCCCGTTCTTGCCGTGTGCCCCGTTCACTTTCCGTGTGCCCTGTTCACTCCATGTACTGTGTTCACTCCATCTGCCCCATTCACTTTGCATGTTCCTCGTTCACTTTGCGTGTGCCCTGTTCCCTTTCCGTGTGCCCTGTTCCTTTCCATGTGTCCAGTTCACTCCGTGTGCCCCATTCACTTTCCGTGTGTCCAGTTCACTCCTTGTGCCCTGTTCACTTTGCGTGTGCCCCGTTCACTTTGCGTGTGCCCTGTTCACTCCATGTGCCCCGTTCACTTTCCGTGTGCCCTGTTCACTCCGTGTGCCCCGTTCACTTTCCGTGTGCCCCGTTCACTCCGTGTGCCCCGTTCACTTTGCGTGTGCCCTGTTCACATTCCGTGTGCCCCGTTCACTCTGTGTGCCCCGTTCACTCAGTGTGCCCCATTCACTTTCCGTGTGCCCCGTTAACTCCGTGTGCCCCATTCACTTTGCGTGTGCCCGGTTCACTTTCCGTGTGCCCCGTTAACTCCGTGTGCCCCATTCACTTTGCGTGTGCCCCGTTCACTTTCCGTGTGCCCCATTCACTTTGCGTGTGCCCTGTTCACTCCGTGTGCCACGTTTTTGCTGTGTGCCCCGTTCACTTTCCATGTGCCCTGTTCACTCCATGTGCCCCGTTCACTTTGCGTGTTCTCCGTTCACTTTGATGTGCCCCGTTCCCTTTCCGTGTGCCCTGTTCCCTTTCCATGTGCCCTGCTCACTCCGTGTGCCCCGTTCACTTTGCGAGTGCCCCGTTCACTTTGCATGTGCCCTGTTCACTCCGTGTGCCCCGTTCCCTTTCCGTGTGCCCTGTTCCCTTTCCATGTGCCCTGTTCACTCCGTGTGCCCCGTTCACTTTGCGAGTGCCCTGTTCACTCCGTGTGCCCCGTTCACATTCCGTGTGCCCTGTTCACTTTGCGTGTGCCCCGTTCACTTTCCGTGTGCCCTGTTCACTCCGTGTGCCCCATTCACTTTCCGTGTGCCCCGTTCACTTTCCGTGTGTCCCGTTCACTCCGTGTGCCCCGTTCACTTTCCGTGTGCCCCGTTCACTTTGCGTGTGCCCTGTTCACTCCGTTTGCCCCGTTCACTTTCCGTGTGCCCTGTTCACTTTGCGTGTGCCCCGTTCACTTTCCGTGTGCCCTGTTCACTCCGTGTGCCCCGTTCACTTTCCGTGTTCCCTGTTCACTTTGCGTGTGCCCCGGTCACTTTCCGTGTGCCCCATTCACTCCATGTGCCCCGTTCACTTTGCATGTGCCCTGTTCACTTTTGTGTGCCCTGTTCACTCCGTGTGCCCTGTTCACTCCGTGTGCCCTGTTCACTTTGCGTGTGCCCCGTTCACTTTGCATGTGCCCCGTTCACTCCAATTGCCCTGTTCACTTTCCGTGTGCCCTGTTCTCTTCATGTACCCTGTTCACTCCATGTACCCTGTTCACTCCGTGTACCCCGTTCACTCTGTGTGCTCCATTCACTACGTGTGCCCCGTTCACTTTGCGTGTGCCCCGTTCACTTTCCGTGTGCCCCGTTCACTTCCCGTGTGCCCTGTTCACTTCATGTGTCCTGTTCACTCCGTGTGCCCTGTTCACTTTGTGTGCTCCATTCACTACATGTGCCCCGTTCACTTTGCGTGTGCCCCGTTCACTTTCCGTGTGCCCCGTTCAATTTCCATGTGCCCTGTTCTCTTCATGTGCCCTGTTCACTCCGTGTGCCCTGTTCACCCCGTGTGCCCTGTTCACTCCGTGTGCCCTGTTCACTTTCCCTGTGCCCCATTCACTCAGTGTGCCCTGTTCACCCCGTGTGCTCCATTCACTTTGCATGTACTCCGTGTGCCCTGTTCACATTGCGTGTGCCCTGTTCACTTTCCGTGTACCCCGTTCACTCCGTGTGCCCCATTCATTTTGCGTGTGCCCCATTCACTTTGCGTGTGCCCTGTTCGCTTTCCTTGTGCCCTGTTCACTCCATGTGCCCCATTCATTTTGCGTGTGCCCCATTCACTTTGCGTGTGCCCTGTTCCCTTTCCATGTGCCCTGTTCACTCCGTGTGCCCCATTCATTTTGCGTGTGCCCCATTCACTTTGCGTGTGCCCTGTTCAATCCGTGTGCCCCGTTCACCTACCGTGTGCCCTGTTCACTCCGTGTGCCCCATTCACTTTGCGTGTGCCCCATTCACTTTTCGTGTGCCCCGTTCACTTTCCATGTGCCCTGCTCACTCCGTGTGCCCCGTTCACTCCGTGTGCCCTGTTCACATTGCGTGTGCCCCGTCCACTTTCCGCATGCCCTGCTCACTCTCTATGTGCCCCGTTCACTTTGCATGTGCCCTGTTCACTTTGCGTGTGCCCTGTTCACTCCATGTGCCCCATTCACTTTGCGTGTTCCCCGTTCACTTTGCGTGTGCCCCGTTCCCTTTCCGAGTGCCCTGTTCCTTTCCATGTGCCCTGGTCACTCCGTGTGCCCCATTCACTTTGCATGTTCCTCGTTCACTTTGCGTGTGACCCGTTCCCTTTCCGTGTGCCCTGTTCACTCCGTGTGCCCCATTCACTTTCCGTGTGCCCCGTTCAATTTCCGTGTGCCCCGTTCACTTTCCGTGTGCCCTGTTCACTCCGTGTGCCCCGTTCCCTTTCCGTGTGCCCTGTTCACTCCGTGTGCCCCGTTCACTCCGTGTGCCCCGTTCACTTTGCGTGTGCCCCGTTCACATTCCGTGTGCCCCGTTCACACAGTGTGCCCCATTCACTTTCCGTGTGCCCCGTTAACTCCGTGTGCCCCATTCACTTTGCGTGTGCCCCGTTCACTTTCCGTGTGCCCCATTCACTTTGCGTGTGCCCTGTTCACTCCGTGTGCCATGTTTTCGCTGTGTGCCCCGTTCACTTTCCATGAGCCCTGTTCACTCCATGTGCCCCGTTCACTTTGCGTGTTCCCCGTTCACTTTCCGTGTGCCCCGTTCCCTTTCCGTGTGTCCAGTTCACTCCCTGTGCCCCGTTCACTTTGCGTGTGGCCTGTTCACTTTGCGTGTGCCCTGTTCACTCCATGTGCCCCGTTCACTTTCCGTGTGCCCTGTTCACTTTGCGTGTGCCCCGTTCACTTTCCGTGTCCAGTTCACTCCCTGTGCCCCGTTCCCTTTCCGTGTGTCCAGTTCACTCCCTGTGCCCCGTTCACTTTGCGTGTGCCCCGTTCACTCCATGTGCCCTGTTCACTCGCCGTGTGCCCTATTCACTTTTCCTGTGCCCTGTTCACTTTGCGTGTGCCCTGTTCACTCCAATTGCCCTGTTCACTTTCCGTGTGCCCTGTTCTCTTCATGTGTCCTGTTCACTCCATGTACCCTGTTCACTCCGTGTACCCCGTTCACTCTGTGTGCTCCATTCACCACGTGTGCCCCGTTCACTTTGCGTGTGCCCCGTTCACTTTCCGTGTGCCCCGTTCACTTCCCGTGTGCCCTGTTCTCTTCATGTGTCCTGTTCACTCCGTGTGCCCTGTTCACTTTGTGTGCTCCATTCACTACATGTGCCCCGTTCACGTTGCGTGTGCCCCGTTCACTTTGCGTGTGCCCCATTCACTTTCCGTGGGCCCCGTTCAATTTCCATGTGCCCTGTTCTCTTCATGTGCCCTGTTCACTTTCCGTGTGCCCCGTTCAATTTCCATGTGCCCTGTTCTCTTCATGTGCCCTGTTCACTCAGTGTGCCCTGTTCACCCCGTGTACTCCATTCACTTTGCATGTACTCTGTGTGCCCTGTTCACATTGCGTGTGCCCTGTTCACTTTCCGTGTACCCCGTTCACTCCGTGTGCCCCATTCATTTTGCGTGTGCCCTGTTCGCTTTCCTTTGCCCTGTTCACTCCATGTGCCCCGTTCACTCCGTGTGCCCCATTCACTTTCCGTGTGCCCCGTTCAATTTCCATGTGCCCTGTTCTCTTCATGTGCCCTGTTCACTTTCCGTGTGCCCCGTTCAATTTCCATGTGCCCTGTTCTCTTCATGTGCCCTGTTCACTCCGTGTGCCCTGTTCACCCCGTGTGCTCCATTCACTTTGCATGTACTCTGTGTGCCCTGTTCACATTGCGTGTGCCCTGTTCACTTTCCGTGTGCCCTGTTTACTTTCCGTGTGCCCCGTTCACTCCGTGTGCCCCGTCCACTTTCCGCATGCCCTGTTCACTCCGTGTGCCACGTTCACTCCTTGTGCCCTGTTCACTCTCTATGTGCCCCGTTCACTTTGCTTGTGCCCTGTTCACTTTGCGTGTGCCCTGTTCACTCTCTATGTGCCCCGTTCACTTTGCTTGTGCCCTGTTCACTTTGCGTGTTCCCCGTTCACTTTGCGTGTGCCCCGTTCCCTTTCCGAGTGCCCTGTTCCTTTCCATGTGCCCTGGTCACTCCGTGTGCCCCATTCACTTTGCATGTTCCTCGTTCACTTTGCGTGTGACCCGTTCCCTTTCCGTGTGCCCTGTTCACTCCTTGTGCCCATTCACTTTGCCTGTGCCCCGTTCACTTTGCGTGTACCCTGTTCACTCGATGTGCCCCGTTCACTTTCCGTGTGCCCTGTTCACTCCGTGTGCCCCGTTCACTCCGTGTGCCCCGTTCACTCCGTGTGCCCCGTTCACATTCCGTGTGCCCCGTTCACACAGTGTGCCCCATTCACTTTCCGTGTGCCCCGTTAACTCCGTGTGCCCCATTCACTTTGCGTGTGCCCCGTTCACTTTCCGTGTGCCCCATTCACTTTGCGTGTGCCCTGTTCACTCCGTGTGCCATGTTTTCGCTGTGTGCCCCGTTCACTTTCCATGAGCCCTGTTCACTCCATGTGCCCCGTTCACTTTGCGTGTTCCCCGTTCACTTTCCGTGTGCCCCGTTCCCTTTCCGTGTGTCCAGTTCACTCCCTGTGCCCCGTTCACTTTGCGTGTGGCCTGTTCACTTTGCGTGTGCCCTGTTCACTCCATGTGCCCCGTTCACTTTCCGTGTGCCCTGTTCACTTTGCGTGTGCCCCGTTCACTTTCCGTGTCCAGTTCACTCCCTGTGCCCCGTTCCCTTTCCGTGTGTCCAGTTCACTCCCTGTGCCCCGTTCACTTTGCGTGTGCCCCGTTCACTCCATGTGCCCTGTTCACTCGCCGTGTGCCCTATTCACTTTTCCTGTGCCCTGTTCACTTTGCGTGTGCCCTGTTCACTCCAATTGCCCTGTTCACTTTCCGTGTGCCCTGTTCTCTTCATGTGTCCTGTTCACTCCATGTACCCTGTTCACTCCGTGTACCCCGTTCACTCTGTGTGCTCCATTCACCACGTGTGCCCCGTTCACTTTGCGTGTGCCCCGTTCACTTTCCGTGTGCCCCGTTCACTTCCCGTGTGCCCTGTTCTCTTCATGTGTCCTGTTCACTCCGTGTGCCCTGTTCACTTTGTGTGCTCCATTCACTACATGTGCCCCGTTCACGTTGCGTGTGCCCCGTTCACTTTGCGTGTGCCCCATTCACTTTCCGTGTGCCCCGTTCAATTTCCATGTGCCCTGTTCTCTTCATGTGCCCTGTTCACTTTCCGTGTGCCCCGTTCAATTTCCATGTGCCCTGTTCTCTTCATGTGCCCTGTTCACTCAGTGTGCCCTGTTCACCCCGTGTGCTCCATTCACTTTGCATGTACTCTGTGTGCCCTGTTCACATTGCGTGTGCCCTGTTCACTTTCCGTGTACCCCGTTCACTCCGTGTGCCCCATTCATTTTGCGTGTGCCCTGTTCGCTTTCCTTTGCCCTGTTCACTCCATGTGCCCCGTTCACTCCGTGTGCCCCATTCACTTTGCGTGTGCCCTGTTCACTTTGCGTGTGCCCCATTCACTTTGCATGTGCCCCATTCACTTTTTGTGTGCCCCGTTCACTTTCCATGTGCCCTGCTCACTCCGTGTGCCCCGTTCACTCCGTGTGCCCTGTTCACGTTGCGTGTTCCCCGTCCACTTTCCGCGTGCCCTGTTCACTCTCTATGTGCCCTGTTCACTTTGCGTGTGCCCCGTTCACTTTCCGTGTGCCCTGTTCACTCCATGTACCCTGTTCACTCCATGTGCCCCATTCACTTTGCGTGTTCCCCGTTCACTTTGCGTGTGCCCCGTTCCCTTTCCGTGTGCCCTGTTCCTTTCCATGTGCCCTGTTCACTCCGTGTGCCCCATTCACTTTCCGTGTGCCCCGTTCACTTTCCGTGTGTCCAGTTCACTCCGTGTGCCCCGTTCACTTTGCGTGTGCCCCATTCACTTTGCGTGTGCCCCGTTCACTTTGCGTGTGCCCCGTCCACTTTCCGCCAGCCCTGTTCACTCTCTATGTGCCCTGTTCACTTTGCGTGTGCCCTGTTTACTCCATGTACCCTGTTCACTCCATGTGCCCCATTCACTTTGCGTGTTCCCCGTTCACTTTGCGTGTGCCCCGTTCCCTTTCCGTGTGCCCTGTTCCTTTCCATGTGCCCTGTTCACTCCGTGTGCCCCGTTCACTTTGCGTGTGCCCCATTCACTTTGCGTGTGCCCCGTTCACTTTGCGTGTGCCCTGTTCACTCCGTGTGCCCCATTCACTTTGCGTGTGCCCTGTTCACTTTCCATGTGCCCTGTTCACTTTCCATGTGCCCCTTTCGCTCCATGTGCCCCGTTTACTTTCCGTGTGCCCCATTCACTTTGCGTGTGCCCCGTTCACTTTCTGTGTGCCCCGTTCACATTCCGTGTGCCCTGTTCACTCCATGTGCCCCGTTCACTCTGTGTGCCCTGTTTACTCCGTGTGCCCCGTTCTCTTTCCGTGTGCCCCATTCACTTTGCGTGTGCCCTGTTCACTCCGTGTGCCCCGTTTTCACCGTGTGCCCCGTTCACTTTCTGTGTGCCCCGTTTACTTTCCGTGTGCCCCATTCACTTTGCGTGTGCCCCATTCACTTTTCGTGTGCCCTGTTCACTTTCCGTGTGCCCCGTTCACTCCGTGTTCCCCGTTCACTTCGTGTGCCCTGTTCACTTTGCGTGTGCCCCGTTCACTCTCCATGTGCCCCGTTCACTTTGCGTGTGCACCGTTCACTCTGTGTGCCGTTTACTCCGTATGCCCTGTTCACTTTGCGTGTGCCCCATTCACTTTGCGTGTGCCCTGTTCACTCCGTGTGCCACGTTTACGCCGTGTGCCCCGTTCACATTCCGTGTGCCCCGTTCACATTCCGTGTGCCCCGTTCCCTTTCCGTGTGCCCCATTCACTTTGTGTGTGCCCTGTTCACTCCGTGTGTCACGTTTTCACCATGTGCCCCGTTCACTTTCCATGTGCCCTGTTCACTCTGTGTGCCCCTTTCGCTCCGTGTGCCCCATTCACTTTTCGTGTGCCCTGTTTACTTTTCGTGTGCCCTGTTCACTCCGTGTGCCCTGTTCACTCCGTGTGCCACGTTCACTCCTTGTGCCCTGTTCACTCTCCATGTGCCCCGTTCACTTTGCGTGTGCCCTGTTCACTCCATGTGCCCTGTTCACGCCATGTGCCCCATTCACTTTGCGTGATCCCCGTTCACTTCGCGTGTGCCCCGTTCCCTTTCCATGTGCCCTGTTCCCTTTCCATCTGCCCTGTTCACTCCGTGTGCCCCATCCACATTCCGTGTGCCCCGTTCACTTTCCATGTGTCCAGTTCACTCCGTGTGCCCCGTTCACTTTCCGTGTGCCCCGTTCACATTCCGTGTGCCCCGTTCACTTTGTGTGTGCCCCGTTCACTCTGTGTGCCCTGTTTACTCCGTGTGCCCCGTTCTCTTTCCGTGTGCCCCATTCACTTTGCGTGTGCCCTGTTCACTCCGTGTGCCCCGTTTTCACCGTGTGCCCCGTTCACTTTCTGTGTGCCCCGTTTACTTTCCGTGTGCCCCGTTCACTTCGTGTTCCCCGTTCACTTTGCGTGTGCCCCGTTCACTCTGTGTGCCGCTTACTCCGTATGCCCCGTTCTCTTTCCATGTGCCCCATTCACTTTGCGTGTGCTCTGTTCACTCCGTGTGCCCCGTTTTCGCCGTGTGCCCCGTTCACTTTCTGTGTGCCCCATTCACTTTGCGTGTGCCCCATTCACTTTTCGTGTGCCCCGTTCACTTTCCGTGTGCCCCGTTCACTCCGTGTTCCCCGTTCACTTTGCGTGTGCCCGGTTCACATTCCATGTGCCCTGTTCACTCCGTGTGCCCTGTTCACTCCGTGTGCCCCGTTCACTCCGTGTGCCCTGTTCACTTGCGTGTGCCCCGTTCACTTTCCGCGTGCCCTGTTCACTCTCCATGTGCCCTGTTCACTTTGCGTGTGCCCCGTTCACTTTGCGTGTGCCCTGTTCACTCCGTGTGCCACGTTTTCGCCGTGTGCCCCGTTCACTTTCCGTGTGCCCCGTTCACATTCCGTGTGCCCCGTTCCCTTTCCGTGTGCCCCGTTCACTTTGCGTGTGCCCTGTTCACTCCATGTGCCCTGTTCACTCCATGTGCCCCATTCACTTTGCGTGATCCCCGTTCACTTCGCGTGTGCCCTGTTCCCTTTCCATCTGCCCTGTTCACTCCGTGTGCCCCATTCACATTCCGTGTGCCCTGTTCACTTTCCATGTGTCCAGTTCACTCCGTGTGCCCCGTTCACTTTGTGTGTGCCCCGTTCACTTTGCTTGTGCCCTGTTCACTCCGTGTGCCCTGTTCACTCCGTGTGCCCAGTTCACTTTGTGTGTGCCCTGTTCACTCCGTGTGCCCCGTTCACATTGCGTGTGCCCCGTTCACTTTCCATGTGCCCCGTACACTCCGTGTGCCCCGTTCACTTTCCGTGTGCCCCGTTCACTCTCCATGTGCCCCGTTCACTTTCCGTGTGCCCCATTCACTTTGCGTGTGCCCTGTTCACTCCGTGTGCCACGTTTTCGCCGTGTGCCCCATTCACTTTGCGTGTGCCCCGTTCACTTTGCGTGTGCCCCGTTCACTTTGTGTGTGCCCTGTTCACTCCGTGTGCCCCGTTTTCACCGTGTGCCCCGGTCACTTTCCGTGTGCCCCATTCACTCCATGTGCCCCGTTCACATTCCGTGTGCCCCGGTCAATTTCCGTGTGCCACGTTCACTTTCCGTGTGCCCCGTTCACTTTGCGTGTGCCCCGTTCACTTTGTGTGTGCCCTGTTCACTCCGTGTGCCCCGTTTTCACCGTGTGCCCCGGTCACTTTCCGTGTGCCCCGTTCACTCCGTGTGCCCCGTTCACTTTCCGTGTGCCCCGGTCAATTTCCGTGTGTCCCGTTCACTTTCCGTGTGCCCCATTCACTCCGTGTGCCCCGTTTTCACCGTGTGCCCCGTTCACTTTCCGTGTGCCCGATTCACTCCATGTGCCCCGTTCAATTTGCGTGTGCCCCGTTCACTTTTGTGTGCCCTGTTCAATCCGTGTGCCCTGTTCACTCCATGTACCCCGTTTACTTTGCGTGTGCCCTGTTCACTCCGTGTGCCCCGTTCACATTCCGTGTGCCCCTTTCACTCCGTGTGCCCCGTTCACTCAGTGTGCCCCATTCACTTTCCGTGTGCCCCGTTAACTCCGTGTGCCCCATTCACTTTGCGTGTGCCCTGTTCACTTTCCGTGTGCCCCGTTCACTCCGTGTTCCCCGTTCACTTTGCGTGCGCCCGGTTCACATTCCGTGTGCCCTGTTCACTCCGTGTGCCCCGTTCACTCTGTGTGCCCTGTTCACTTTGCGTGTGCCCCGTTCACTTTCCGCGTGCCCTGTTCACTCTCCATGTGCCCCGTTCACTTTGCGTGTGCACCATTCACTCTGTGTGCCGTTTACTCCGTATGCTCCGTTCACTTTCCGTGTGCCCCATTCACTTTGCGTGTGCCCTGTTCACTCCGTGTGCCACGTTTTCGCTGTGTGCCCCGTTCACTTTCCGTGTGCCCCGTTCACATTCCGTGTGCCCCGTTCCCTTTCCGTGTGCCCCGTTCACATTCCGTGTGCCCTGTTCACTCCGTGTGCCACGTTCACTCCTTGTGCCCTGTTCACTCTCCATGTGCTCCGTTCACTCCATGTGCCCCGTTCACTTTGCGTGATCCCCGTTCACTTCGCGTGTGCCCCGTTCCCTTTCCATGTGCCCTGTTCCCTTTCCATGTGCCCTGTTCACTCCGTGTGCCCCGTTCACTTTGCGTGTGCCCCGTTCACTTTGCGTGTGCCCTGTTCACTCCGTGTGCCCCGTTCACTTTGTGTGTGCCCTGTTCACTCCGTGTGCCCCATTCACATTGCGTGTGCCCCATTCACTTTCCGTGTGCCCCGTTCACTCCGTGTGCCCCGTTTTCACCGTGTGCCCCGGTCACTTTCCGTGTGCCCCGTTCACTCCATGTGCCCCGTTCACTTTGCGTGTGCCCCGTTCACTTTTGTGTGCCCTGTTCACTCCGTGTGCCCTGTTCACTCCATGTACCCCATTTACTTTGCCTTTGCGTGTGCCCTGTTCACTCCGTGTGCCCCGTTCACATTCCGTGTGCCCCTTTCACTCCGTGTGCCCCGTTCACTCAGTGTGCCCCATTCACTTTCCGTGTGCCCCGTTAACTCCGTGTGCCCCATTCACTTTGCGTGTGCCCTGTTCACTTTCCGTGTGCCTTGTTCACTTTCCTTGTGCCCTGTTCACTTTGCGTGTGCGCCGTTCCCTTTCCATGTGCCATGTTCACTCCGTGTGCCCCATTCATGTTGCGTGTGCCCCATTCACTTTCCGTGTGCCCCATTCACTTTCCATGTGCCCCGTTCACTTTCCGTGTGCCCTGTTCACTCCGTGTGCCCCATTCACTTTCCGTGTGCTCTGTTCACTTTGCGTGTGCCCCGTTCACATTCCGTGTGCCCCGTTCACTCCGTGTGCCCCGTTCACTCAGTGTGCCCCGTTCACTTTCCGTGTGCCCCATTCACTTTGCGTGTGCCCCATTCACCTTGCGTGTGCCCTGTTCACTCCGTGTGCCACGTTTTCACCGTGTGCCCCGTTCACTTTCCATGTGCCCTGTTCACTCCGTGTGCCCCTTTCGCTCCGTGTGCCCCATTCACTTTCTGTGTGCCCCGTTTACTTTCCGTGTGCCCCATTCACTTTGCGTGTGCCCTGCTCAAATCCGTGTGCCCCGTTCACTTTGCTTGTGCCCCATTCACTTTGCGTGTGCCCTGTTCACTCCGTGTGCCCCGTTCTTGCCGTGTGCCCCGTTCACTTTCCGTGTGCCCTGTTCACTCCATGTACTGTGTTCACTCCATGTGCCCCATTCACTTTGCATGTTCCTCGTTCACTTGCGTGTGCCCTGTTCCCTTTCCGTGTGCCCTGTTCCTTTCCATGTGTCCAGTTCACTCCGTGTGCCCCGTTCACTTTCCGTGTGTCCAGTTCACTCCTTGTGCCCTGTTCACTTTGCGTGTGCCCCGTTCACTTTGCGTGTGCCCTGTTCACTCCATGTGCCCCGTTCACTTTCCGTGTGCCCTGTTCACTCCGTGTGCCCCGTTCACTTTCCGTGTGCCCCGTTCACTCCGTGTGCCCCGTTCAATTTGCGTGTGCCCTGTTCACATTCCGTGTGCCCCGTTCACTCTGTGTGCCCCGTTCACTCAGTGTGCCCCATTCACTTTCCGTGTGCCCCGTTAACTCCGTGTGCCCCATTCACTTTGCGTGTGCCCGGTTCACTTTCCGTGTGCCCCGTTAACTCCGTGTGCCCCATTCACTTTGCGTGTGCCCCGTTCACTTTCCGTGTGCCCCATTCACTTTGCGTGTGCCCTGTTCACTCCGTGTGCCACGTTTTTGCTGTGTGCCCCGTTCACTTTCCATGTGCCCTGTTCACTCCATGTGCCCCGTTCACTTTGCGTGTTCCCCGTTCACTTTGATGTGCCCCATTCCCTTTCCGTGTGCCCTGTTCCCTTTCCATGTGCCCTGTTCACTCCGTGTGCCCCGTTCACTTTGCGAGTGCCCCGTTCACTTTGCATGTGCCCTGTTCACTCCGTGTGCCCCGTTCACATTCCGTGTGCCCTGTTCACTTTGCGTGTGCCCCGTTCACTTTCCGTGTGCCCTGTTCACTCCGTGTGCCCCATTCACTTTCCGTGTGCCCCGTTCACTTTCCGTGTGTCCCGTTCACTCCGTGTGCCCCGTTCACTTTCCGTGTGCCCCGTTCACTTTGCGTGTGCCCTGTTCACTCCGTTTGCCCCGTTCACTTTCCGTGTGCCCTGTTCACTTTGCGTGTGCCCCGTTCACTTTCCGTGTGCCCTGTTCACTCCGTGTGCCCCGTTCACTTTCCGTGTTCCCTGTTCACTTTGCGTGTGCCCCGGTCACTTTCCGTGTGCCCCATTCACTCCATGTGCCCCGTTCACTTTGCATGTGCCCTGTTCACTCCGTGTGCCCCGTTCACTCCAATTGCCCTGTTCACTTTCCGTGTGCCCTGTTCTCTTCATGTACCCTGTTCACTCCATGTACCCTGTTCACTCCGTGTACCCCGTTCACTCTGTGTGCTCCATTCACTACGTGTGCCCCGTTCACTTTGCGTGTGCCCCGTTCACTTTCCGTGTGCCCCGTTCACTTCCCGTGTGCCCTGTTCACTTCATGTGTCCTGTTCACTCCGTGTGCCCTGTTCACTTTGTGTGCTCCATTCACTACATGTGCCCCGTTCACTTTGCGTGTGCCCCGTTCACTTTCCGTGTGCCCCGTTCAATTTCCATGTGCCCTGTTCTCTTCATGTGCCCTGTTCACTCCGTGTGCCCTGTTCACTTTCCCTGTGCCCCATTCACTCAGTGTGCCCTGTTCACCCCGTGTGCTCCATTCACTTTGCATGTACTCCGTGTGCCCTGTTCACATTGCGTGTGCCCTGTTCACTTTCCGTGTACCCCGTTCACTCCGTGTGCCCCATTCATTTTGCGTGTGCCCCATTCACTTTGCGTGTGCCCTGTTCGCTTTCCTTGTGCCCTGTTCACTCCATGTGCCCCATTCATTTTGCGTGTGCCCCATTCACTTTGCGTGTGCCCTGTTCCCTTTCCATGTGCCCTGTTCACTCCGTGTGCCCCATTCATTTTGCGTGTGCCCCACTCACTTTGCGTGTGCCCTGTTCAATCCGTGTGCCCCGTTCACCTACCGTGTGCCCTGTTCACTCCGTGTGCCCCATTCACTTTGCGTGTGCCCCATTCACTTTTCGTGTGCCCCGTTCACTTTCCATGTGCCCTGCTCACTCCGTGTGCCCCGTTCACTCCGTGTGCCCTGTTCACGTTGCGTGTGCCCCGTCCACTTTCCGCGTGCCCTGTTCACTCTCTATGTGCCCCGTTCACTTTGCTTGTGCCCTGTTCACTTTGCGTGTGCCCTGTTCACTCCATGTGCCCCATTCACTTTGCGTGTTCCCCGTTCACTTTGCGTGTGCCCCGTTCCCTTTCCGAGTGCCCTGTTCCTTTCCATGTGCCCTGGTCACTCCGTGTGCCCCATTCACTTTGCATGTTCCTCGTTCACTTTGCGTGTGACCCGTTCCCTTTCCGTGTGCCCTGTTCACTCCGTGTGACCCGTTCCCTTTCCGTGTGCCCTGTTCACTCCGTGTGCCCCGTTCACTTTCCGTGTGTCCAGTTCACTCCTTGTGCCCATTCACTTTGCCTGTGCCCCATTCACTTTGCGTGTGCCCTGTTCACTCGATGTGCCCCGTTCACTTTCCGTGTGCCCTGTTCACTCCATGTGCCCCGTTCCCTTTCCGTGTGCCCTGTTCACTCCGTGTGCCCCGTTCACTTTGCGTGTGCCCCGTTCACATTCCGTGTGCCCCGTTCACACAGTGTGCCCCATTCACTTTCCGTGTGCCCCGTTAACTCCGTGTGCCCCATTCACTTTGCGTGTGCCCCGTTCACTTTCCGTGTGCCCCATTCACTTTGCGTGTGCCCTGTTCACTCCGTGTGCCATGTTTTCGCTGTGTGCCCCGTTCACTTTCCATGAGCCCTGTTCACTCCATGTGCCCCGTTCACTTTGCGTGTTCCCCGTTCACTTTCCGTGTGCCCCGTTCCCTTTCCGTGTGTCCAGTTCACTCCCTGTGCCCCGTTCACTTTGCGTGTGGCCTGTTCACTTTGCGTGTGCCCTGTTCACTCCATGTGCCCCGTTCACTTTCCGTGTGCCCTGTTCACTTTGCGTGTGCCCCGTTCACTTTCCGTGTGTCCCGTTCACTCCGTGTGCCCCGTTCACTTTGCGTGTGCCCCGTTCACTTTGCGTGTGCCCCGTTCACTTTTGTGTGCCCTGTTCACTCCGTGTACCCTGTTCACTTTGCATGTGCCCTATTCACTTTTCCTGTGCCCTGTTCACTTTGCGTGTGCCCTGTTCACTCCAATTGCCCTGTTCACTTTCCGTGTGCCCTGTTCTCTTCATGTGTCCTGTTCACTCCATGTACCCTGTTCACTCCGTGTACCCCGTTCACTCTGTGTGCTCCATTCACCACGTGTGCCCCGTTCACTTTGCGTGTGCCCCGTTCACTTTCCGTGTGCCCCGTTCACTTCCCGTGTGCCCTGTTCTCTTCATGTGTCCTGTTCACTCCGTGTGCCCTGTTCACTTTGTGTGCTCCGTTCACTACATGTGCCCCGTTCACGTTGCGTGTGCCCCGTTCACTTTGCGTGTGCCCCATTCACTTTCCGTGTGCCCCGTTCAATTTCCATGTGCCCTGTTCTCTTCATGTGCCCTGTTCACTTTCCGTGTGCCCCGTTCAATTTCCATGTGCCCTGTTCTCTTCATGTGCCCTGTTCACTCAGTGTGCCCTGTTCACCCCGTGTGCTCCATTCACTTTGCATGTACTCTGTGTGCCCTGTTCACATTGCGTGTGCCCTGTTCACTTTCCGTGTACCCCGTTCACTCCGTGTGCCCCGTTCACTTTGCTTGTGCCCTGTTCACTTTGCGTGTGCCCTGTTCACTCCGTGTGCCCCGTTCTTGCCGTGTGCCCCATTCACTTTCCGTGTGTCCAGTTCACTCCTTGTGCCCTGTTCACTTTCCGTGTGCCCCGTTCACTCCATGTGCCCCGTTCTTGCCGTGTGCCCCGTTCACTTTCCGTGTGTCCCGTTCACTTTCCGTGTGCCCCATTCACTCCATGTGCCCCGTTCACTTTGCGTGTGCCCCGTTCACTTTTGTGTGCCCTGTTCACTCCGTGTGCCCTGTTCACTCCATGTACCCCATTTACTTTGCCTTTGCGTGTGCCCTGTTCACTCCGTGTGCCCCGTTCACATTCCGTGTGCCCCTTTCACTCCGTGTGCCCCGTTCACTCAGTGTGCCCCATTCACTTTCCGTGTGCCCCGTTAACTCCGTGTGCCCCATTCACTTTGCGTGTGCCCTGTTCACTTTCCGTGTGCCCCATTCACTTTCCTTGTGCCCTGTTCACTTTGCGTGTGCGCCGTTCCCTTTCCATGTGCCATGTTCACTCCGTGTGCCCCATTCATGTTGCGTGTGCCCCATTCACTTTCCGTGTGCCCCATTCACTTTCCATGTGCCCCGTTCACTTTCCGTGTGCCCTGTTCACTCCGTGTGCCCCATTCACTTTCCGTGTGCTCTGTTCACTTTGCGTGTGCCCCGTTCACATTCCGTGTGCCCCGTTCACTTTCCGTGTGCCCTGTTCACTCCATGTACTGTGTTCACTCCATGTGCCCCATTCACTTTGCATGTTCCTCGTTCACTTTGCGTGTGCCCTGTTCCCTTTCCGTGTGCCCTGTTCCTTTCCATGTGTCCAGTTCACTCCGTGTGCCCCGTTCACTTTCCGTGTGTCCAGTTCACTCCTTGTGCCCTGTTCACTTTGCGTGTGCCCCGTTCACTTTGCGTGTGCCCTGTTCACTCCATGTGCCCCGTTCACTTTCCGTGTGCCCTGTTCACTCCGTGTGCCCCGTTCACTTTCCGTGTGCCCCGTTCACTCCGTGTGCCCCGTTCACTTTGCGTGTGCCCTGTTCACATTCCGTGTGCCCCGTTCACTCTGTGTGCCCCGTTCACTCAGTGTGCCCCATTCACTTTCCGTGTGCCCCGTTAACTCCGTGTGCCCCATTCACTTTGCGTGTGCCCGGTTCACTTTCCGTGTGCCCCGTTAACTCCGTGTGCCCCATTCACTTTGCGTGTGCCCCGTTCACTTTCCGTGTGCCCCATTCACTTTGCGTGTGCCCTGTTCACTCCGTGTGCCACGTTTTTGCTGTGTGCCCCGTTCACTTTCCATGTGCCCTGTTCACTCCATGTGCCCCGTTCACTTTGCATGTTCCTCGTTCACTTTGCGTGTCCCCTGTTCCCTTTCCGTGTGCCCTGTTCCTTTCCATGTGTCCAGTTCACTCCGTGTGCCCCGTTCACTTTCCGTGTGTCCAGTTCACTCCTTGTGCCCTGTTCACTTTGCGTGTGCCCCGTTCACATTGCGTGTGCCCTGTTCACTCCATGTGCCCCGTTCACTTTCCGTGTGCCCTGTTCACTCCGTGTGCCCCATTCACTTTCCGTGTGCTCTGTTCACTTTGCGTGTGCCCCGTTCACATTCCGTGTGCCCCGTTCACTCCGTGTGCCCCGTTCACTCAGTGTGCCCCGTTCACTTTCCGTGTGCCCCATTCACTTTGCGTGTGCCCCATTCACCTTGCGTGTGCCCTGTTCACTCCGTGTGCCACGTTTTCACCGTGTGCCCCGTTCACTTTCCATGTGCCCTGTTCACTCCGTGTGCCCCGTTTACTTTCCGTGTGCCCCATTCACTTTGCGTGTGCCCTGCTCAAATCCGTGTGCCCCGTTCACTTTGCTTGTGCCCCATTCACTTTGCGTGTGCCCTGTTCACTCCGTGTGCCCCGTTCTTGCCGTGTGCCCCGTTCACTTTCCGTGTGCCCTGTTCACTCCATGTACTGTGTTCACTCCATGTGCCCCATTCACTTTGCATGTTCCTCGTTCACTTTGCGTGTGCCCTGTTCCCTTTCCGTGTGCCCTGTTCCTTTCCATGTGTCCAGTTCACTCCGTGTGCCCCGTTCACTTTCCGTGTGTCCAGTTCACTCCTTGTGCCCTGTTCACTTTGCGTGTGCCCTGTTCACTCCATGTGCCCCGTTCACTTTCCGTGTGCCCTGTTCACTCCGTGTGCCCCGTTCACTTTCCGTGTGCCCCGTTCACTCCGTGTGCCCCGTTCACTTTGCGTGTGCCCTGTTCACATTCCGTGTGCCCCGTTCACTCTGTGTGCCCCGTTCACTCAGTGTGCCCCATTCACTTTCCGTGTGCCCCGTTAACTCCGTGTGCCCCATTCACTTTGCGTGTGCCCGGTTCACTTTCCGTGTGCCCCGTTAACTCCGTGTGCCCCATTCACTTTGCGTGTGCCCCGTTCACTTTCCGTGTGCCCCATTCACTTTGCGTGTGCCCTGTTCACTCCGTGTGCCACGTTTTTGCTGTGTGCCCCGTTCACTTTCCATGTGCCCTGTTCACTCCATGTGCCCCGTTCACTTTGCGTGTTCCCCGTTCACTTTGATGTGCCCCGTTCCCTTTCCGTGTGCCCTGTTCCCTTTCCATGTGCCCTGTTCACTCCGTGTGCCCCGTTCACTTTGCAAGTGCCCCGTTCACTTTGCATGTGCCCTGTTCACTCCGTGTGCCCCGTTCACATTCCGTGTGCCCTGATCACTTTGCGTGTGCCCCGTTCACTTTCCGTGTGCCCTGTTCACTCCGTGTGCCCCATTCACTTTCCGTGTGCCCCGTTCACTTTCCGTGTGTCCCGTTCACTCCGTGTGCCCCGTTCACTTTCCGTGTGCCCCGTTCACTTTGCGTGTGCCCTGTTCACTCCGTTTGCCCCGTTCACATTCCGTGTGCCCTGTTCACTTTGCATGTGCCCCGTTCACTTTCCGTGTGCCCTGTTCACTCCGTGTGCCCCGTTCACTTTCCGTGTTCCCTGTTCACTTTGCGTGTGCCCCGGTCACTTTCCGTGTGCCCCATTCACTCCATGTGCCCCGTTCACTTTGCATGTGCCCTGTTCACTTTTGTGTGCCCTGTTCACTCCGTGTGCCCTGTTCACTCCGTGTGCCCTGTTCACTTTGCGTGTGCCCCGTTCACTTTGCATGTGCCCCGTTCACTCCAATTGCCCTGTTCACTTTCCGTGTGCCCTGTTCTCTTCATGTACCCTGTTCACTCCATGTACCCTGTTCACTCCGTGTACCCCGTTCACTCTGTGTGCTCCATTCACTACGTGTGCCCCGTTCACTTTGCGTGTGCCCCGTTCACTTTCCGTGTGCCCCGTTCACTTCCCGTGTGCCCTGTTCACTTCATGTGTCCTGTTCACTCCGTGTGCCCTGTTCACTTTGTGTGCTCCATTCACTACATGTGCCCCGTTCACTTTGCGTGTGCCCCGTTCACTTTCCGTGTGCCCCGTTCAATTTCCATGTGCCCTGTTCTCTTCATGTGCCCTGTTCACTCCGTGTGCCCTGTTCACTTTCCCTGTGCCCCATTCACTCAGTGTGCCCTGTTCACCCCGTGTGCTCCATTCACTTTGCATGTACTCCGTGTGCCCTGTTCACATTGCGTGTGCCCTGTTCACTTTCCGTGTACCCCGTTCACTCCGTGTGCCCCATTCATTTTGCGTGTGCCCCATTCACTTTGCGTGTGCCCTGTTCGCTTTCCTTGTGCCCTGTTCACTCCATGTGCCCCATTCATTTTGCGTGTGCCCCATTCACTTTGCGTGTGCCCTGTTCCCTTTCCATGTGCCCTGTTCACTCCGTGTGCCCCATTCATTTTGCGTGTGCCCCATTCACTTTGCGTGTGCCCTGTTCAATCCGTGTGCCCCATTCACCTACCGTGTGCCCTGTTCACTCCGTGTGCCCCATTCACTTTGCGTGTGCCCCATTCACTTTTCGTGTGCCCCGTTCACTTTCCATGTGCCCTGCTCACTCCGTGTGCCCCGTTCACTCCGTGTGCCCTGTTCACGTTGCATGTGCCCCGTCCACTTTCCGCATGCCCTGTTCACTCTCTATGTGCCCCGTTCACTTTGCTTGTGCCCTGTTCACTCCATGTGCCCCATTCACTTTGCGTGTTCCCCGTTCACTTTGCGTGTGCCCCGTTCCCTTTCCGAGTGCCCTGTTCCTTTCCATGTGCCCTGGTCACTCCGTGTGCCCCATTCACTTTGCATGTTCCTCATTCACTTTGCGTGTGACCCGTTCCCTTTCCGTGTGCCCTGTTCACTCCGTGTGCCCCATTCACTTTCCGTGTGCCCCGTTCAATTTCCGTGTGCCCCGTTCCCTTTCCGTGTGCCCTGTTCACTCCGTGTGCCCCGTTCACTTTCCGTGTGTCCAGTTCACTCCTTGTGCCCATTCACTTTGCCTGTGCCCCGTTCACTTTGCGTGTGCCCTGTTCACTCGATGTGCCCCGTTCACTTTCCGTGTGCCCTGTTCACTCCGTGTGCCCCGTTCCCTTTCCGTGTGCCCCGTTCACTCCGTGTGCCCCGTTCACTCCGTGTGCCCCGTTCACTTTGCGTGTGCCCCGTTCACATTCCGTGTGCCCCGTTCACACAGTGTGCCCCATTCACTTTCCGTGTGCCCCGTTAACTCCGTGTGCCCCATTCACTTTGCGTGTGCCCCGTTCACTTTCCGTGTGCCCCATTCACTTTGCGTGTGCCCTGTTCACTCCGTGTGCCATGTTTTCGCTGTGTGCCCCGTTCACTTTCCATGAGCCCTGTTCACTCCATGTGCCCCGTTCACTTTGCGTGTTCCCCGTTCACTTTCCGTGTGCCCCGTTCCCTTTCCGTGTGTCCAGTTCACTCCCTGTGCCCCGTTCACTTTGCGTGTGGCCTGTTCACTTCGCGTGTGCCCTGTTCACTCCATGTGCCCCGTTCACTTTCCGTGTGCCCTGTTCACTTTGCGTGTGCCCCGTTCACTTTCCGTGTGTCCAGTTCTCTCCCTGTGCCCCGTTCACTTTGCGTGTGGCCTGTTCACTTTGCGTGTGCCCTGTTCACTCCATGTGCCCTGTTCACTCGCCGTGTGCCCCGTTCACTTTCCGTGTGCCCTGTTCACTTTGCGTGTGCCCCGTTCACTTTCCGTGTGTCCAGTTCACTCCCTGTGCCCCGTTCACTTTGCGTGTGGCCTGTTCACTCCAATTGCCCTGTTCACTTTCCGTGTGCCCTGTTCTCTTCATGTGTCCTGTTCACTCCATGTACCCTGTTCACTCCGTGTACCCCGTTCACTCTGTGTGCTCCATTCACCACGTGTGCCCCGTTCACTTTGCGTGTGCCCCGTTCACTTTCCGTGTGCCCCGTTCACTTCCCGTGTGCCCTGTTCTCTTCATGTGTCCTGTTCACTCCGTGTGCCCTGTTCACTTTGTGTGCTCCGTTCACTACATGTGCCCCGTTCACGTTGCGTGTGCCCCGTTCACTTTGCGTGTGCCCCATTCACTTTCCGTGTGCCCCGTTCAATTTCCATGTGCCCTGTTCTCTTCATGTGCCCTGTTCACTTTCCGTGTGCCCCGTTCAATTTCCATGTGCCCTGTTCTCTTCATGTGCCCTGTTCACTCAGTGTGCCCTGTTCACCCCGTGTGCTCCATTCACTTTGCATGTACTCTGTGTGCCCTGTTCACATTGCGTGTGCCCTGTTCACTTTCCGTGTACCCCGTTCACTCCGTGTGCCCCGTTCATTTTGCGTGTGCCCTGTTCGCTTTCCTTTGCCCTGTTCACTCCATGTGCCCCGTTCACTCCGTGTGCCCCATTCACTTTGCGTGTGCCCTGTTCACTTTGCGTGTGCCCCATTCACTTTGTGTGTGCCCCGTTCACTTTCCATGTGCCCTGCTCACTCCGTGTGCCCCGTTCACTCCGTGTGCCCTGTTCACGTTGCGTGTGCCCCGTCCACTTTCCGTGTGCCCTGTTCACTCCATGTACCCTGTTCACTCCATGTGCCCCATTCACTTTGCGTGTTCCCCGTTCACTTTGCGTGTGCCCCGTTCCCTTTCCGTGTGCCCTGTTCCTTTCCATGTGCCCAGTTCACTCCGTGTGCCCCGTTCACTTTGCGTGTGCCCCATTCACTTTGCGTGTGCCCCGTTCACTTTGCGTGTGCCCCGTCCACTTTCCGCGTGCCCTGTTCACTCTCTATGTGCCCTGTTCACTTTGCGTGTGCCCTGTTCACTCCATGTACCCTATTCACTCCATGTGCCCCATTCACTTTGCGTGTTCCCCGTTCACTTTGCGTGTGCCCCGTTCCCTTTCCATGTGCCCTGTTCCTTTCCATGTGCCCTGTTCCTTTCCATGTGCCCTGTTCACTCCGTGTGCCCCATTCACTTTCCGTGTGCCCCGTTCACTTTCCGTGTGCCCCGTTCACTTTCCGTGTGTCCAGTTCACTCCGTGTGCCCCGTTCACTTTGCGTGTGCCCCATTCACTTTGCGTGTGCCCCGTTCACTTTGCGTGTGCCCTGTTCACTCCGTGTGCCCCGTTCACTTTCCATGTGCCCTTTTCACTCCGTGTGCCCCGTTCTCTCCGTTTGCCCCATTCACTTTCTGTGTGTCCAGTTCACTCCGTGTGCCCCGTTCACTTTGCGTGTGCCCCATTCACTTTCCGTGTGCCCCGTTCACTTTCCGTGTGTCCAGTTCACTCCGTGTGCCCCGTTTACTTTCCGTGTGCCCCATTCACTTTGCGTGTGCCCCGTTCACTTTGCGTGTGCCCCATTCACTTTGCGTGTGCCCCGTTCACTTTGCGTGTGCCCTGTTCACTCCGTGTGCCCCATTCACTTTGCGTGTGCCCCATTCACTTTGCGTGTGCCCCGTTCACTTTGCGTGTGCCCTGTTCACTCCGTGTGCCCCGTTCACTTTGCGTGTGCCCCGTTCACTTTGCGTGTGCCCCGTTCTCTTTGCGTGTGCCCTGTTCACTTTCCCTGTGCCCCGTTCACTTTGCGTGTGCCCCGTTCCCTTTCCGTGTGCCCTGTTCCTTTCCATGTGCCCCATTCACTTTCCGTGTGCCCCGTTCACTTTCTGTGTGTCCAGTTCACTCCGTGTGCCCCGTTCACTTTGCTTGTGCTCCATTCACTTTGCGTGTGCCCTGTTCACTCCGTGTGCCACGTTTTCGCTGTGTGCCCCTTTCACTTTCTGTGTGCCCCATTCACTTTTCGTGTGCCCCGTTCACTTTGCGTGTGCCCCATTCACTTTTCGTGTGCCCCGTTCACTTTGCGTGTGCCCTGTTCACTCCGTGTGCCCCGTTCACTTTCCGTGTGCCCTGTTCACTCCGTGTGCCCCGTTCACTTTCCATGTGTCCCATTCACTCCGTGTGCCCTGTTCACTTTGCGTGTGCCCCGTTCACATTCCATGTGCCCTGTTCACTCCGTGTGCCCCGTTCACTTTGCGTGTGCCCAGTTCACTATCCATGTGCCCCATTCGCTTTGCGTGTGCCCCGTTCCCTTTGCGTGTGCCCTGTTCACTCTGTGTGCCCTGTTTACTCCGTATCCCCGTTCACTTTCTGTGTGCCCCATTCACTTTGCGTGTGCCCCGTTTTCGCCGTGTGCCCCGATCACTTTCCATGTGCCCTGTTCACTCCATGTGCCCTTTTC
The DNA here is from genome assembly GCF_020745735.1 of Hemiscyllium ocellatum. Taxonomy (NCBI): domain Eukaryota; kingdom Metazoa; phylum Chordata; class Chondrichthyes; order Orectolobiformes; family Hemiscylliidae; genus Hemiscyllium; species Hemiscyllium ocellatum. The sequence continues at coordinate 54,065 of NW_026869310.1, read as the reverse complement.
GCTCCGTGTGCCCCATTCACTTTCTGTGTGCCCCGTTTACCTTTTGTGTCCTGTTCACTTTGCGTGTGCAACATTCACTTTCTGTGTGCCCTGTTCACTCGCCGTGTGCCCCGTTCACTCGCCGTGTGCCCCGTTCTCTTTGCGTGTGCCCCGTTCACTTTCCGTGTGCCCTGTTCCTTTCCATGTGCCCCATTCACTTTCCGTGTGCCCCATTCACTTTGCGTGTGCCCCGTTCACATTCCGTGTGCCCCGTTCACTTTCCATGTGCCCCGTTCACTCCGTGTGCCCCGTTTTCGCCATGTGCCCCGTTCACTTTCCATGTGCCCTGCTCACTCCGTGTGCCCCGTTCACTCCGTGTGCCCTGTTCACGTTGCGTGTGCCCCGTCCACTTTCCATGTGCCCTGTTCACTCCGAGTGCCCCGCTTTTGCCGTGTGCCCCGTTCACTTTCCGTGTGCCCTGTTCACTCCATGTGCCCCATTCACATTGCGTGTTCCCCGTTCACTTTCCGTGTGCCCCGTTCACTTTCCGTGTGTCCAGTTCACTCCGTGTGCCCCGTTCTCTTTGCGTGTGCCCCGTTCACTTTGCGTGTGCCCTGTTCACTCCGTGTGCCCCGTTCACTTTCCGTGTGCCCCATTCACTTTGCGTGTGCCCCATTCACTTTGCGTGTGCCCCGTTCACTTTGCGTGTGCCCTGTTCACTCCGTGTGCCCCGTTCACTTTGCGTGTGCCCCGTTCACTTTGCGTGTGCCCCGTTCGCTTTGCGTGTGCCCTGTTCACTTTCCCTGTGCCCCGTTCACTTTGCGTGTGCCCCGTTCCCTTTCCGTGTGCCCTGTTCCTTTCCATGTGCCCCATTCACTTTCCGTGTGCCCCGTTCACTTTCTGTGTGTTCAGTTCACTCCGTGTGCCCCGTTCACTTTGCTTGTGCTCCATTCACTTTGCGTGTGCCCTGTTCACTCCGTGTGCCACGTTTTCGCTGTGTGCCCTGTTCACTTTCCATGTGCCCTTTTCACTCCGTGTGCCCCTTTTGCTCCGTGTGCCCCTTTCACTTTCTGTGTGCCCCGTTTACTTTCCGTGTGCCCCATTCACTTTTCGTGTGCCCTGTTCACTTTGCGTGTGCCCCACTCACTTTTCGTGTGCCCCGTTCACTTTGCGTGTGCCCTGTTCACTCCGTGTGCCCCGTTCACTTTCCGTGTGCCCTGTTCACTCCGTGTGCCCCGTTCACTTTCCATGTGTCCCATTCACTCCGTGTGCCCTGTTCACTTTGCGTGTGCCCCGTTCACATTCCGTGTGCCCTGTTCACTCCGTGTGCCCCGTTCACTTTGCGTGTGCCCCGTTCACTTTCCCTGTGCTCTGTTCACTCTCCATGTGCCCCGTTCACTTTGCATGTCCCCTGTTCACTCCGTGTGCCCCGTTTTCGCCGTGTGCCCTGTTCACTCTGTGTACCCTGTTCACTTTCCATGTACTCCGTTCACTCCGTGTGCCCCGTTCATTCCGTGTGCCCCGTTAACTCCGTGTGTCCCATTCATTTTGTGTGTGCCCCGTTCACTCCGTGTGCCCCGTTCACTTTGCGTGTGCCCTGTTCACTCCGAGTGCCCCGCTTTTGCCGTGTGCCCCGTTCACTTTCCGTGTGCCCTGTTCACTCCATGTACCCTGTTCACTCCGTGTGCCCCATTCACATTGCGTGTTCCCCGTTCACTTTGCGTGTGCCCCGTTCCCTTTCCGTGTGCCCTGTTCCTTTCCATGTACCCTGTTCACTCCGTGTGCCCCATTCACATTGCGTGTTCCCCGTTCACTTTGCGTGTGCCCCGTTCCCTTTCCGTGTGCCCTGTTCCTTTCCATGTGCCCTGTTCACTCCGTGTGCCCCATTCACTTTCCGCGTGCCCCGTTCACTTTCCGTGTGTCCAGTTCACTCCGTGTGCCCCGTTCTCTTTGCGTGTGCCCCGTTCACTTTGCGTGTGCCCTGTTCACTCCGTGTGCCCCGTTCACTTTCCGTGTGCCCTGTTCACTCCGTTCACTTTCCGTGTGCCCTGTTCACTCCATGTACCCTGTTCACTCCATGTGCCCCATTCACATTGCGTGTTCCCCGTTCACTTTGCGTGTGCCCCGTTCCCTTTCCGTGTGCCCTGTTCCTTTCCATGTGCCCTGTTCACTCCGTGTGCCCCATTCACTTTCCGTGTGCCCCGTTCACTTTCCGTGTGTCCAGTTCACTCCGTGTGCCCCGTTCTCTTTGCGTGTGCCCCGTTCACTTTGCGTGTGCCCTGTTCACTCCGTGTGCCCCGTTCACTTTCCGTGTGCCCTGTTCACTCCGTGTGCCCCGTTCACTTTCCGTGTGCCCCGCTCACTTTGCGTGTGCCCCGTTCACTTTGCGTGTGCCCCGTTCACTTTCCCTGTGCTCTCCATGTGCCCCATTCACTTTGCATGTCCCCGTTCACTCCGTGTGCCCCGGTCACATTCCGTGTGCCCTGTTCACTCTGTGTACTCCGTTCACTTTGCGTGTGCTCCATTCACTTTCTGTGTGCTACGTTCACTCTCTATGTGCCCCGTTCACTTTCCGTGTGCCCTGTTCACTCCATGTACCCTGTTCACTCCATGTGCCCCATTCACATTGCGTGTTCCCCGTTCACTTTCCGTGTGCCCTGTTCACTTTCCCTGTGCCCCATTCACTCCATGTACTCCGTTCACTCCGTGTGCCCTGTTCACGTTGCGTGTGCCCTGTTCACTTTCCCTGTACTCCGTTCACTCCATGTACTCCGTTCACTCCGTGTGCCCTGTTCACGTTGCGTGTGCCCTGTTCACTTTCCATGTACTCCGTTCACTCCATGTACTCCGTTCACTCCGTGTGCCCCGTTAACTCCGTGTGCCCCATTCACTTTGCGTGTGCCCTGTTCACTTTCCTTGTGCCCCGTTCACTTTGCGTGTGCCCCGTTCCCTTTCCATGTGCCCTGTTCACTCCGTGTGCCCCATTCATTTTGCGTGTGCCACGTTCACTTTCCCTGTGCCCCGTTCACTTTGCGTGTGCCCCGTTCCCTTTGCGTGCCCCGTTCACGCTGTGTGCCCTGTTTACTCCGTGTTACCCGTTCACTTTCCGTGTGCCCCATTCACTTTGCGTGTGCCCCGTTTTCGCCGTGTGCCCCTTTCGCTCCGTGTGCCCCTTTCACTTTCTGTGTGCCCCGTTTACCTTTTGTGTCCTGTTCACTTTGCGTGTGCAACATTCACTTTCTGTGTGCCCTGTTCACTCGCCGTGTGCCCCGTTCACTCGCCGTGTGCCCCGTTCTCTTTGCGTGTGCCCCGTTCACTTTCCGTGTGCCCTATTCACTTTGCGTGTGCCCCGTTCACTCCAATTGCCCTGTTCACTTTCCGTGTGCCCTGTTCTCTTCATGTGTTCTGTTCACTCCATGTACCCTGTTCACTCCGTGTACCCCGTTCACTCTGTGTGCTCCATTCACTACATGTGCCCCGTTCACTTTGCGTGTGCCCCGTTCACTTTGCGTGTGCCCCGTTCAATTTCCATGTGCCCTGTTCTCTTCATGTGCCCTGTTCACTCCATGTGCCCTGTTCACCTTCCGTGTGCCCTGTTCACTCCGTGTGCCCTGTTCACTTTGCATGTGCCCCGTTTCTTTCCTGTGCCCTTTTCACTCCGTGTGCCCCATTCACTTTCTGTGTGCTATGTTCACTCCGTGTGCCCCTTTCTCTCCGTGTGCCCTGTTCACTTTGCGTGTGCCCTGTTTACTTTGCATGTGCCCTGTTCACTTTCCCTGTGCCCCATTCACTCAGTGTGCCCTGTTCACCCCGTGTGCTCCATTCACTTTGCACGTACTCCGTGTGCCCTGTTCACGTTGCGTGTGCCCTGTTCACTTTCCGTGTACCCCGTTCACTCCGTGTGCCCCATTCATTCTGCTTGTGCCCTGTTCACTCCATGTGCCCCGTTCACTCCGTGTGCCCCATTCATTTTGCGTGTGCCCCATTCACTTTGCGTGTGCCCTGTTCACTCCGTGTGCCCCATTCATTTTGCGTGTGCCCCATTCACTTTGCGTGTGCCCCGTTCACTCCGTGTGCCCCGTTCACTTTCCGTGTGCCCTGTTCACTCCGTGTGCCCCGTTCACCTTCCGCGTGCCCTGTTCACTCCGTGTGCCCCCTTCACTTTCCATGTGCCCCGTTCACTTTGCGTGTGCAACATTCACTTTCCGTGTGCCCTGTTCACTCGCCGTGTGCCCCGTTCACTCGCCGTGTGTCCTGTTCACTTTCCGTGTGCCCCGTTCACTCGCCGTGTGTCCTGTTCACTTTCCGTGTGCCCTGTTCACTCCATGTACCCTGTTCACTCCATGTGCCCCATTCACATTGCGTGTTCCCCGTTCACTTTCCGTGTGCCCTGTTCACTTTCCGTGTGTCCAGTTCACTCCGTGTGCCCCGTTCACTTTCCGTGTGCCCTGTTCACTCCGTGTGCCCCGTTCACTTTCCGTGTGCCCCGTTCACATTCCGTGTGCCCTGTTCACTCGCCGTGTGCCCCGTTCACTCGCCGTGTGTCCTGTTCACTTTCCGTGTGCCCCGTTCACTCGCCGTGTGTCCTGTTCACTTTCCGTGTGCCCTGTTCACTCCATGTACCCTGTTCACTCCATGTGCCCCATTCACATTGCGTGTTCCCCGTTCACTTTCCGTGTGCCCTGTTCACTTTCCGTGTGTCCAGTTCACTCCGTGTGCCCCGTTCTCTTTGCGTGTGCCCCGTTCACTTTGCGTGTGCCCTGTTCACTCCGTGTGCCCCGTTCACTTTCCGTGTGCCCCGTTCACATTCCGTGTGCCCTGTTCACTCCGTGTGCCCCATTCACTTTGCATGTCCCCATTCACTCCGTGTGCCCCATTCACTTTCCGTGTGCCCCATTCACTTTGCATGTCCCCATTCACTCCGTGTGCCCCTTTCTCTCCGTGTGCCCTGTTCACTTTGCGTGTGCCCTGTTCACTTTCCCTGTGCCCCATTCACTCAGTGTGCCCTGTTCACCCCGTGTGCTCCATTCACTTTGCAAGTACTCCGTGTGCCCTGTTCACGTTGCGTGTGCCCTGTTCACTTTCCGTGTACCCCGTTCACTCCGTGTGCCCCATTCATTTTGCGTGTGCCCTGTTCGCTTTCCTTGTGCCCTGTTCCCTTTCTGTGTGCCCTGTTCACTCCGTGTGCCCCATTCATTTTGCGTGTGCCCCATTCACTTTGCGTGTGCCCCGTTCACTCCGTGTGCCCCGTTCACTTTCCGTGTGCCCTGTTCACTCCGTGTGCCCCGTTCACCTTCCGTGTGCCCTGTTCACTCCGTGTGCCCCCTTCACTTTCCATGTGCCCTGTTCACTTTGCGTGTGCCCCATTCACTTTGCGTGTGCCCCATTCACTTTTCGTGTGCCCCGTTCACTTTCCATGTGCCCTGCTCACTCCGTGTGACCCGTTCACTCCGTGTGCCCTGTTCACGTTGCGTGTGCCCCGTCCACTTTCCGCGTGCCCTGTTCACTCTCTATGTGCCCCGTTCACTCCGAGTGCCCCGCTTTTGCCGTGTGCCCCGTTCACTTTCCGTGTGCCCTGTTCACTCCATGTACCCTGTTCACTCCGTGTGCCCCATTCACATTGCGTGTTCCCCGTTCACTTTGTGTGTGCCCCGTTCCCTTTCCGTGTGCCCTGTTCCTTTCCATGTGCCCTGTTCACTCCGTGTGCCCCATTCACTTTCCGTGTGCCCCGTTCACTTTCCGTGTGCCCCGTTCACTTTCCGTGTGTCAAGTTCACTCCGTGTGCCCCGTTCTCTTTGCGTGTGCCCCGTTCACTTTGCGTGTGCCCTGTTCACTCCGTGTGCCCCGTTCACTTTCCGTGTGCCCTGTTCACTCCCGTGTGCCCCGTTCACTTTCCGTGTGCCCCGTTCACTCCGTGTGCCCCGTTCACTTTGCGTGTGCCCCGTTCACATTCCGTGTGCCCTGTTTACTCCGTGTGCCCCATTCACTTTGCATGTCCCCGTTCACTCCGTGTGCCCCGTTCACTTTGCGTGTGCCCCATTCACTTTCTGTGTGCTACGTTCACTTTCCCTGTGCCCTGTTCACTTTGCATGTGCCCCGTTTCTTTCCTGTGCCCTGTTCACTCCGTGTGCCCCATTCACTTTCTGTGTGCTATGTTCACTCCGTGTGCCCCTTTCTCTCCGTGTGCCCTGTTCACTTTCCCTGTGCCCCATTCACTCAGTGTGCCCTGTTCACCCCGTGTGCTCCATTCACTTTGCAAGTACTCCGTGTGCCCTGTTCACTTTCCGTGTACCCCGTTCACTCAGTGTGCCCCGTTCATTTTGCGTGTGCCCTGTTCGCTTTCCTTGTGCCCTGTTCACTCCATGTGCCCCGTTCACTCCGTGTGCCCCACTCATTTTGCGTGTGCCCCATTCATTTTGCGTGTGCCCCATTCACTTTGCGTGTGCCCTGTTCCCTTTCCGTGTGCCCTGTTCACTCCGTGTGCCCCATTCATTTTGCGTGTGCCCCATTCACTTTGCGTGTGCCCCGTTCACTCCGTGTGCCCCGTTCACTTTCCGTGTGCCCTGTTCACTCCGTGTGCCCCGTTCACCTTCCGTGTGCCCTGTTCACTCCGTGTGCCCCCTTCACTTTCCATGTGCCCTGTTCACTTTGCGTGTGCCCCATTCACTTTGCGTGTGCCCCATTCACTTTTCGTGTGCCCCGTTCACTTTCCATGTGCCCTGCTCACTCCGTGTGCCCCGTTCACTCCGTGTGCCCTGTTCACGTTGCGTGTGCCCCGTCCACTTTCCGCGTGCCCTGTTCACTCTCTATGTGCCCCGTTCACTTTCCGTGTGCCCTGTTCACTCCATGTACCCTGTTCACTCCATGTGCCCCATTCACATTGCGTGTTCCCCGTTCACTTTGCGTGTGCCCCGTTGCCTTTCCGTGTGCCCTGTTCCTTTCCATGTGCCCTGTTCACTCCGTGTGCCCCATTCACTTTCCGTGTGCCCCGTTCACTTTCCGTGTGACCAGATCACTCCGTGTGCCCCGTTCTCTTTGCGTGTGCCCCGTTCACTTTGCGTGTGCCCTGTTCATTCCGTGTGCCCCGTTCACTTTCCGTGTGCCCTGTTCACTCCGTTCACTTTCCGTGTGCCCCGCTCACTCCGTGTGCCCCGTTCACTTTGCGTGTGCCCCGTTCACTTTCCCTGTGCTCTCCATGTGCCCCATTCACTTTGCATGTCCCCGTTCACTCCGTGTGCCCCGGTCACATTCCGTGTGCCCTGTTCACTCTGTGTACCCCGTTCACTTTGCGTGTGCCCCATTCACTTTCTGTGTGCTACGTTCACTTTCCCTGTGCCCTGTTCACTTTCCGTGTGCCCCGCTCACTCCGTGTGCCCCGTTCACTTTGCGTGTGCCCCGTTCACTTTCCGTGTGCCCTGTTCACTCCATGTACCCTGTTCACTCCGTGTGCCCCATTCACATTGCGTGTTCCCCGTTCACTTTGCGTGTGCCCCGTTCCCTTTCCGTGTGCCCTGTTCCTTTCCATGTACCCTGTTCACTCCGTGTGCCCCATTCACATTGCGTGTTCCCCGTTCACTTTGCGTGTGCCCCGTTCCCTTTCCGTGTGCCCTGTTCCTTTCCATGTGCCCTGTTCACTCCGTGTGCCCCATTCATTTTCCGTGTGCCCCGTTCACTTTCCGTGTGCCCCGTTCACTTTCCGTGTGTCCAGTTCACTCCGTGTGCCCCGTTCTCTTTGCGTGTGCCCCGTTCACTTTGCGTGTGCCCTGTTCACTCCGTGTGCCCCGTTCACTTTCCGTGTGCCCTGTTCACTCCGTTCACTTTCCGTGTGCCCCGCTCACTCCGTGTGCCCCGTTCACTTTGCGTGTGCCCCGTTCACTTTCCCTGTGCTCTCCATGTGCCCCATTCACTTTGCATGTCCCCGTTCACTCCGTGTGCCCCGGTCACATTCCGTGTGCCCTGTTCACTCTGTGTACCCCGTTCACTTTGCGTGTGCTCCATTCACTTTCTGTGTGCTACGTTCACTCCGTGAGCCCCTTTCTCTCCGTGTGCCCTGTTTACTTTGCGTGTGCCCTGTTCACTTTCCCTGTACTCCGTTCACTCCATGTACTCCGTTCACTCCGTGTGCCCTGTTCACTTTCCATGTACTCCGTTCACTCCATGTACTCCGTTCACTCCGTGTGCCCCGTTAACTCCGTGTGCCCCATTCACTTTGCGTGTGCCCTGTTCACTTTCCTTGTGCCCCGTTCACTTTGCGTGTGCCCCGTTCCCTTTCCATGTGCCCTGTTCACTCCGTGTGCCCCATTCATTTTGCGTGTGCCCCGTTCACTTTCCCTGTGCCCCGTTCACTTTGCGTGTGCCCCGTTCCCTTTGCGTGCCCCGTTCACTCTGTGTGCCCTGTTTACTCCGTGTTACCCGTTCACTTTCCGTGTGCCCCATTCACTTTGCGTGTGCCCCGTTTTCGCCGTGTGCCCTGTTCACTCCATGTGCCCCTTTCGCTCCGTGTGCCCCATTCACTTTCTGTGTGCCCCGTTTACCTTTTGTGTCCTGTTCACTTTGCGTGTGCAACATTCACTTTCCGTGTGCCCCGTTCACTTTGCGTGTGCCCTGTTCACTCCGTGTGCCCCGTTCACTTTCCGTGTGCCCTGTTCACTCCGTGTGCCCCGTTCACTTTGCGTGTGCCCCGTTCACATTCCGTGTGCCCTGTTCACTCCGTTCACTTTCCGTGTGCCCCGCTCACTCCGTGTGCCCCGTTCTCTTTGCGTGTGCCCCGTTCACATTGCGTGTGCCCTGTTCACTCCGTGTGCCCCGTTCACTTTCCGTGTGCCCCGTTCACTCCGTGTGCCCCGTTCACTTTGCGTGTGCCCCGTTCACATTCCGTGTGCCCTGTTTACTCCGTGTGCCCCATTCACTTTGCATGTCCCCGTTCACTCCGTGTGCCCCGGTCACATTCCGTGTACCCCGTTCACTTTGCGTGTGCCCCATTCACTTTCTGTGTGCTACGTTCACTTTCCCTGTGCCCTGTTCACTCCGTGTGCCCCATTCACTTTCCGTGTGCCCCGTTCACTTTCCGTGTGCCCCGTTCACTTTCCGTGTGTCAAGTTCACTCCGTGTGCCCCGTTCTCTTTGCGTGTGCCCCGTTCACTTTGCGTGTGCCCTGTTCACTCCGTGTGCCCCGTTCACTTTCCGTGTGCCCTGTTCACTCCGTGTGCCCCGTTCACTTTCCGTGTGCCCCGTTCACTCCGTGTGCCCCGTTCACTTTGCGTGTGCCCCGTTCACATTCCGTGTGCCCTGTTTACTCCGTGTGCCCCATTCACTTTGCATGTCCCCGTTCACTCCGTGTGCCCCGTTCACTTTGCGTGTGCCCCATTCACTTTCTGTGTGCTACGTTCACTTTCCCTGTGCCCTGTTCACTTTGCATGTGCCCCGTTTCTTTCCTGTGCCCTGTTCACTCCGTGTGCCCCATTCACTTTCTGTGTGCTATGTTCACTCCGTGTGCCCCTTTCTCTCCGTGTGCCCTGTTCACTTTGCGTGTGCCCTGTTCACTTTCCCTGTGCCCCATTCACTCAGTGTGCCCTGTTCACCCCGTGTGCTCCATTCACTTTGCAAGTACTCCGTGTGCCCTGTTCACTTTCCGTGTACCCCGTTCACTCAGTGTGCCCCATTCATTTTGCGTGTGCCCTGTTCGCTTTCCTTGTGCCCTGTTCACTCCATGTGCCCCGTTCACTCCGTGTGCCCCACTCATTTTGCGTGTGCCCCATTCATTTTGCGTGTGCCCCATTCACTTTGCGTGTGCCCTGTTCCCTTTCCGTGTGCCCTGTTCACTCCGTGTGCCCCATTCATTTTGCGTGTGCCCCATTCACTTTGCGTGTGCCCCGTTCACTCCGTGTGCCCCGTTCACTTTCCGTGTGCCCTGTTCACTCCGTGTGCCCCGTTCACCTTCCGTGTGCCCTGTTCACTCCGTGTGCCCCCTTCACTTTCCATGTGCCCTGTTCACTTTGCGTGTGCCCCATTCACTTTGCGTGTGCCCCATTCACTTTTCGTGTGCCCCGTTCACTTTCCATGTGCCCTGCTCACTCCGTGTGCCCCGTTCACTCCGTGTGCCCTGTTCACGTTGCGTGTGCCCCGTTCACTCCGTGTGCCCTGTTCACTCCATGTACCCTGTTCACTCCATGTGCCCCATTCACATTGCGTGTTCCCCGTTCACTTTGCGTGTGCCCCGTTCCCTTTCCGTGTGCCCTGTTCCTTTCCATGTGCCCTGTTCACTCCGTGTGCCCCATTCACTTTCCGTGTGCCCCGTTCACTTTCCGTGTGTCCAGTTCACTCCGTGTGCCCCGTTCTCTTTGCGTGTGCCCCGTTCACTTTGCGTGTGCCCTGTTCACTCCGTGTGCCCCGTTCACTTTCCGTGTGCCCTGTTCACTCCGTGTGCCCCGTTCACTTTCCGTGTGCCCCGCTCACTTTGCGTGTGCCCCGTTCACTTTGCGTGTGCCCCGTTCACTTTCCCTGTGCTCTCCATGTGCCCCATTCACTTTGCATGTCCCCGTTCACTCCGTGTGCCCCGGTCACATTCCGTGTGCCCTGTTCACTCTGTGTACCCCGTTCACTTTGCGTGTGCTCCATTCACTTTCTGTGTGCTACGTTCACTCCGTGAGCCCCTTTCTCTCCGTGTGCCCTGTTTACTTTGCGTGTGCCCTGTTCACTTTCCCTGTACTCCGTTCACTCCATGTACTCCGTTCACTCCGTGTGCCCTGTTCACGTTGCGTGTGCCCTGTTCACTTTCCCTGTACTCCGTTCACTCCATGTACTCCGTTCACTCCGTGTGCCCTGTTCACGTTGCGTGTGCCCTGTTCACTTTCCATGTACTCCGTTCACTCCATGTACTCCGTTCACTCCGTGTGCCCCGTTAACTCCGTGTGCCCCGTTCACTTTCCGTGTGCCCTGTTCACTCCGTGTGCCCCGTTCACTTTCCGTGTGCCCTGTTCACTCCGTTCACTTTCCGTGTGCCCCGCTCACTCCGTGTGCCCCGTTCTCTTTGCGTGTGCCCCGTTCACATTGCGTGTGCCCTGTTCACTCCGTGTGCCCCGTTCACTTTCCGTGTGCCCCGTTCACTCCGTGTGCCCCGTTCACTTTGCGTGTGCCCCGTTCACATTCCGTGTGCCCCGCTCACTCCGTGTGCCCCGTTCACTTTCCCTGTGCTCTCCATGTGCCCCATTCACTTTGCATGTCCCCGTTCACTCCGTGTGCCCCGGTCACATTCCGTGTGCCCTGTTCACTCTGTGTACCCCGTTCACTTTGCGTGTGCTCCATTCACTTTCTGTGTGCTATGTTCACTCCGTGTGCCCCTTTCTCTCCGTGTGCCCTGTTCACTTTGCGTGTGCCCTGTTCACTTTCCGTGTACCCCGTTCACTCAGTGTGCCCCATTCATTTTGCGTGTGCCCTGTTCGCTTTCGTTGTGCCCTGTTCACTCCATGTGCCCCGTTCACTCCGTGTGCCCCACTCATTTTGCGTGTGCCCCATTCATTTTGCGTGTGCCCCATTCACTTTGCGTGTGCCCTGTTCCCTTTCCGTGTGCCCTGTTCACTCCGTGTGCCCCATTCATTTTGCGTGTGCCCCATTCACTTTGCGTGTGCCCCGTTCACTCCGTGTGCCCCGTTCACTTTCCGTGTGCCCTGTTCACTCCGTGTGCCCCGTTCACCTTCCGTGTGCCCTGTTCACTCCGTGTGCCCCCTTCACTTTCCATGTGCCCTGTTCACTTTGCGTGTGCCCCATTCACTTTGCGTGTGCCCCATTCACTTTTCGTGTGCCCCGTTCACTTTCCATGTGCCCTGCTCACTCCGTGTGCCCCGTTCACTCCGTGTGCCCTGTTCACGTTGCGTGTGCCCCGTCCACTTTCCGCGTGCCCTGTTCACTCTCTATGTGCCCCGTTCACTTTCCGTGTGCCCTGTTCACGTTGCGTGTGCCCCGTTCACTTTCCGTGTGCCCTGTTCACTCCATGTACCCTGTTCACTCCATGTGCCCCATTCACATTGCGTGTTCCCCGTTCACTTTGCGTGTGCCCCGTTCCCTTTCCGTGTGCCCTGTTCCTTTCCATGTGCCCTGTTCACTCCGTGTGCCCCATTCACTTTCCGTGTGCCCCGTTCACTTTCCGTGTGTCCAGTTCACTCCGTGTGCCCCGTTCTCTTTGCGTGTGCCCCGTTCACTTTGCGTGTGCCCTGTTCACTCCGTGTGCCCCGTTCACTTTCCGTGTGCCCTGTTCACTCCGTGTGCCCCGTTCACTTTCCGTGTGCCCCGCTCACTTTGCGTGTGCCCCGTTCACTTTGCGTGTGCCCCGTTCACTTTCCCTGTGCTCTCCATGTGCCCCATTCACTTTGCATGTCCCCGTTCACTCCGTGTGCCCCGGTCACATTCCGTGTGCCCTGTTCACTCTGTGTACCCCGTTCACTTTGCGTGTGCTCCATTCACTTTCTGTGTGCTACGTTCACTCCGTGAGCCCCTTTCTCTCCATGTGCCCTGTTTACTTTGCGTGTGCCCTGTTCACTTTCCCTGTACTCCGTTCACTCCATGTACTCCGTTCACTCCGTGTGCCCTGTTCACGTTGCGTGTGCCCTGTTCACTTTCCCTGTACTCCGTTCACTCCATGTACTCCGTTCACTCCGTGTGCCCTGTTCACGTTGCGTGTGCCCTGTTCACTTTCCATGTACTCCGTTCACTCCATGTACTCCGTTCACTCCGTGTGCCCTGTTCACTTTGCGTGTGCCCTGTTCACTTTCCTTGTGCCCCGTTCACTTTGCGTGTGCCCCGTTCCCTTTCCATGTGCCCTGTTCACTCCGTGTGCCCCATTCATTTTGCGTGTGCCCCGTTCACTTTCCCTGTGCCCCGTTCCCTTTGCGTGTGCCCCGTTCACTCTGTGTGCCCTGTTTACTCCGTGTTACCCGTTCACTTTCCGTGTGCCCCATTCACTTTGCGTGTGCCCCGTTTTCGCCGTGTGCCCTGTTCACTCCATGTGCCCCTTTCGCTCCGTGTGCCCCATTCACTTTCTGTGTGCCCCGTTTACCTTTTGTGTCCTGTTCACTTTGCGTGTGCAACATTCACTTTCCGTGTGCCCTGTTCACTCGCCGTGTGCCCCGTTCACTCGCCGTGTGCCCTGTTCACTCGCCGTGTGCCCCGTTCACTCGCCGTGTGTCCTGTTCACTTTCCGTGTGCCCCGTTCACTCGCCGTGTGTCCTGTTCACTTTCCGTGTGCCCTGTTCACTCCATGTACCCTGTTCACTCCATGTGCCCCATTCACATTGCGTGTTCCCCGTTCACTTTCCGTGTGCCCTGTTCACTTTCCGTGTGTCCAGTTCACTCCATGTGCCCCGTTCTCTTTGCGTGTGCCCCGTTCACTTTCCGTGTGCCCTGTTCACTCCGTTCACTTTCCGTGTGCCCCGTTCACTCGCCGTGTGTCCTGTTCACTTTCCGTGTGCCCCGTTCACTCGCCGTGTGTCCTGTTCACTTTCCGTGTGCCCCGTTAACTCCGTGTGCCCCATTCACTTTGCGTGTGCCCCGTTCACTTTGCGTGTGCCCCGTTCCCTTTCCATGTGCCCTGTTCACTCCGTGTGCCCCATTCATTTTGCGTGTGCCCCGTTCACTTTCCCTGTGCCCCGTTCACTTTGCGTGTGCCCCGTTCCCTTTGCGTGCCCCGTTCACTCTGTGTGCCCTGTTTACTCCGTGTTACCCGTTCACTTTCCGTGTGCCCCATTCACTTTGCGTGTGCCCCGTTTTCGCCGTGTGCCCAGTTCACTTTCCATGTGCCCCTTTCGCTCCGTGTGCCCCATTCACTTTCCCTGTACTCCGTTCACTCCATGTACTCCGTTCACTCCGTGTGCCCTGTTCACGTTGCGTGTGCCCTGTTCACTTTCCATGTACTCCGTTCACTCCATGTACTCCGTTCACTCCGTGTGCCCCGTTAACTCCGTGTGCCCCATTCACTTTGCGTGTGCCCTGTTCACTTTCCTTGTGCCCCGTTCACTTTGCGTGTGCCCCGTTCCCTTTCCATGTGCCCTGTTCACTCCGTGTGCCCCATTCATTTTGCGTGTGCCCCGTTCACTTTCCCTGTGCCCCGTTCACTTTGCGTGTGCCCCGTTCCCTTTGCGTGCCCCTGTTTACTCCGTGTTACCCGTTCACTTTCCGTGTGCCCCATTCACTTTGCGTGTGCCCCGTTTTCGCCGTGTGCCCTGTTCACTCCATGTGCCCCTTTCGCTCCGTGTGCCCCATTCACTTTCTGTGTGCCCCGTTTACCTTTTGTGTCCTGTTCACTTTGCGTGTGCAACATTCACTTTCCGTGTGCCCTGTTCACTCGCCGTGTGCCCCGTTCACTCGCCGTGTGTCCCGTTCACTTTCCGTGTGCCCTATTCACTTTCCGTGTGCCCTGTTCACTCCATGTACCCTGTTCACTCCATGTGCCCCATTCACATTGCGTGTTCCCCGTTCACTTTCCGTGTGTCCAGTTCACTCCGTGTGCCCCGTTCTCTTTGCGTGTGCCCCGTTCACTTTGCGTGTGCCCTGTTTACTTTGCGTGTGCCCTGTTCACTTTCCCTGTACTCCGTTCACTCCATGTACTCCGTTCACTCCGTGTGCCCTGTTCACGTTGCGTGTGCCCTGTTCACTTTCCATGTACTCCGTTCACTCCATGTACTCCGTTCACTCCGTGTGCCCCGTTAACTCCGTGTGCCCCGTTCACTTTCCGTGTGCCCTGTTCACTCCGTGTGCCCCGTTCACTTTCCGTGTGCCCTGTTCACTCCGTTCACTTTCCGTGTGCCCCGCTCACTCCGTGTGCCCCGTTCTCTTTGCGTGTGCCCCGTTCACATTGCGTGTGCCCTGTTCACTCCGTGTGCCCCGTTCACTTTCCGTGTGCCCCGTTCACTCCGTGTGCCCCGTTCACTTTGCGTGTGCCCCGTTCACATTCCGTGTGCCCTGTTTACTCCGTGTGCCCCATTCACTTTGCATGTCCCCGTTCACTCCGTGTGCCCCGGTCACATTCCGTGTGCCCTGTTCACTCTGTGTACCCCGTTCACTTTGCGTGTGCTCCATTCACTTTCTGTGTGCTATGTTCACTCCGTGTGCCCCTTTCTCTCCGTGTGCCCTGTTCACTTTGCGTGTGCCCTGTTCACTTTCCGTGTACCCCGTTCACTCAGTGTGCCCCATTCATTTTGCGTGTGCCCTGTTCGCTTTCGTTGTGCCCTGTTCACTCCATGTGCCCCGTTCACTCCGTGTGCCCCACTCATTTTGCGTGTGCCCCATTCATTTTGCGTGTGCCCCATTCACTTTGCGTGTGCCCTGTTCCCTTTCCGTGTGCCCTGTTCACTCCGTGTGCCCCATTCATTTTGCGTGTGCCCCATTCACTTTGCGTGTGCCCCGTTCACTCCGTGTGCCCCGTTCACTTTCCGTGTGCCCTGTTCACTCCGTGTGCCCCGTTCACCTTCCGTGTGCCCTGTTCACTCCGTGTGCCCCCTTCACTTTCCATGTGCCCTGTTCACTTTGCGTGTGCCCCATTCACTTTGCGTGTGCCCCATTCACTTTTCGTGTGCCCCGTTCACTTTCCATGTGCCCTGCTCACTCCATGTGCCCCGTTCACTTTCCGTGTGCCCTGTTCACTTTGCGTGTTCCCCGTTCACTTTGCGTGTGCCCCGTTCCCTTTCCGTGTGCCCTGTTCCTTTCCATGTGCCCTGTTCACTCCGTGTGCCCCATTCACTTTCCGTGTGCCCCGTTCACTTTGCGTGTGCCCTGTTCACTCCGTGTGCCCCGTTCACTTTCCGTGTGCCCTGTTCACTCCGTGTGCCCCGTTCACTTTCCGTGTGCCCCGCTCACTTTGCGTGTGCCCCGTTCACTTTGCGTGTGCCCCGTTCACTTTCCCTGTGCTCTCCATGTGCCCCATTCACTTTGCATGTCCCCGTTCACTCCGTGTGCCCCGGTCACATTCCGTGTGCCCTGTTCACTCTGTGTACCCCGTTCACTTTGCGTGTGCTCCATTCACTTTCTGTGTGCTACGTTCACTCCGTGAGCCCCTTTCTCTCCGTGTGCCCTGTTCACGTTGCGTGTGCCCTGTTCACTTTCCCTGTACTCCGTTCACTCCATGTACTCCGTTCACTCCGTGTGCCCTGTTCACGTTGCGTGTGCCCTGTTCACTTTCCCTGTACTCCGTTCACTCCATGTACTCCGTTCACTCCGTGTGCCCTGTTCACGTTGCGTGTGCCCTGTTCACTTTCCATGTACTCCGTTCACTCCATGTACTCCGTTCACTCCGTGTGCCCTGTTCACTTTGCGTGTGCCCTGTTCACTTTCCTTGTGCCCCGTTCACTTTGCGTGTGCCCCGTTCCCTTTCCATGTGCCCTGTTCACTCCGTGTGCCCCATTCATTTTGCGTGTGCCCCGTTCACTTTCCCTGTGCCCCGTTCCCTTTGCGTGTGCCCCGTTCACTCTGTGTGCCCTGTTTACTCCGTGTTACCCGTTCACTTTCCGTGTGCCCCATTCACTTTGCGTGTGCCCCGTTTTCGCCGTGTGCCCTGTTCACTCCATGTGCCCCTTTCGCTCCGTGTGCCCCATTCACTTTCTGTGTGCCCCGTTTACCTTTTGTGTCCTGTTCACTTTGCGTGTGCAACATTCACTTTCCGTGTGCCCTGTTCACTCGCCGTGTGCCCCGTTCACTCGCCGTGTGCCCTGTTCACTCGCCGTGTGCCCCGTTCACTCGTCGTGTGTCCTGTTCACTTTCCGTGTGCCCCGTTCACTCGCCGTGTGTCCTGTTCACTTTCCGTGTGCCCTGTTCACTCCATGTACCCTGTTCACTCCATGTGCCCCATTCACATTGCGTGTTCCCCGTTCACTTTCCGTGTGCCCTGTTCACTTTCCGTGTGTCCAGTTCACTCCATGTGCCCCGTTCTCTTTGCGTGTGCCCCGTTCACTTTGCGTGTGCCCTGTTCACTCCGTGTGCCCCGTTCACTTTCCGTGTGCCCTGTTCACTCCGTTCACTTTCCGTGTGCCCCGTTCACTCGCCGTGTGTCCTGTTCACTTTCCGTGTGCCCCGTTCACTCGCCGTGTGTCCTGTTCACTTTCCGTGTGCCCCGTTAACTCCGTGTGCCCCATTCACTTTGCGTGTGCCCCGTTCACTTTGCGTGTGCCCCGTTCCCTTTCCATGTGCCCTGTTCACTCCGTGTGCCCCATTCATTTTGCGTGTGCCCCGTTCACTTTCCCTGTGCCCCGTTCACTTTGCGTGTGCCCCGTTCCCTTTGCGTGCCCCGTTCACTCTGTGTGCCCTGTTTACTCCGTGTTACCCGTTCACTTTCCGTGTGCCCCATTCACTTTGCGTGTGCCCCGTTTTCGCCGTGTGCCCAGTTCACTTTCCATGTGCCCCTTTCGCTCCGTGTGCCCCATTCACTTTCCCTGTACTCCGTTCACTCCATGTACTCCGTTCACTCCGTGTGCCCTGTTCACGTTGCGTGTGCCCTGTTCACTTTCCATGTACTCCGTTCACTCCATGTACTCCGTTCACTCCGTGTGCCCCGTTAACTCCGTGTGCCCCATTCACTTTGCGTGTGCCCTGTTCACTTTCCTTGTGCCCCGTTCACTTTGCGTGTGCCCCGTTCCCTTTCCATGTGCCCTGTTCACTCCGTGTGCCCCATTCATTTTGCGTGTGCCCCGTTCACTTTCCCTGTGCCCCGTTCACTTTGCGTGTGCCCCGTTCCCTTTGCGTGCCCCTGTTTACTCCGTGTTACCCGTTCACTTTCCGTGTGCCCCATTCACTTTGCGTGTGCCCCGTTTTCGCCGTGTGCCCTGTTCACTCCATGTGCCCCTTTCGCTCCGTGTGCCCCATTCACTTTCTGTGTGCCCCGTTTACCTTTTGTGTCCTGTTCACTTTGCGTGTGCAACATTCACTTTCCGTGTGCCCTGTTCACTCGCCGTGTGCCCCGTTCACTCGCCGTGTGTCCCGTTCACTTTCCGTGTGCCCTATTCACTTTCCGTGTGCCCTGTTCACTCCATGTACCCTGTTCACTCCATGTGCCCCATTCACATTGCGTGTTCCCCGTTCACTTTCCGTGTGTCCAGTTCACTCCGTGTGCCCCGTTCTCTTTGCGTGTGCCCCGTTCACTTTGCGTGTGCCCTGTTTACTTTGCGTGTGCCCTGTTCACTTTCCCTGTACTCCGTTCACTCCATGTACTCCGTTCACTCCGTGTGCCCTGTTCACGTTGCGTGTGCCCTGTTCACTTTCCATGTACTCCGTTCACTCCATGTACTCCGTTCACTCCGTGTGCCCCGTTAACTCCGTGTGCCCCATTCACTTTGCGTGTGCCCTGTTCACTTTCCTTGTGCCCCGTTCACTTTGCGTGTGCCCCGTTCCCTTTCCATGTGCCCTGTTCACTCCGTGTGCCCCATTCATTTTGCGTGTGCCCCGTTCACTTTCCCTGTGCCCCGTTCACTTTGCGTGTGCCCCGTTCCCTTTGCGTGCCCCTGTTTACTCCGTGTTACCCGTTCACTTTCCGTGTGCCCCATTCACTTTGCGTGTGCCCCGTTTTCGCCGTGTGCCCTGTTCACTCCATGTGCCCCTTTCGCTCCGTGTGCCCCATTCACTTTCTGTGTGCCCCGTTTACCTTTTGTGTCCTGTTCACTTTGCGTGTGCAACATTCACTTTCCGTGTGCCCTGTTCACTCGCCGTGTGCCCCGTTCACTCGCCGTGTGTCCCGTTCACTTTCCGTGTGCCCTGTTCACTTTCCGTGTGCCCTGTTCACTCCATGTACCCTGTTCACTCCATGTGCCCCATTCACATTGCGTGTTCCCCGTTCACTTTCCGTGTGTCCAGTTCACTCCGTGTGCCCCGTTCTCTTTGCGTGTGCCCCGTTCACTTTGCGTGTGCCCTGTTTACTTTGCGTGTGCCCTGTTCACTTTCCCTGTACTCCGTTCACTCCATGTACTCCGTTCACTCCGTGTGCCCTGTTCACGTTGCGTGTGCCCTGTTCACTTTCCATGTACTCCGTTCACTCCATGTACTCCGTTCACTCCGTGTGCCCCGTTAACTCCGTGTGCCCCATTCACTTTGCGTGTGCCCTGTTCACTTTCCTTGTGCCCCGTTCACTTTGCGTGTGCCCCGTTCCCTTTCCATGTGCCCTGTTCACTCCGTGTGCCCCATTCATTTTGCGTGTGCCCCGTTCACTTTCCCTGTGCCCCGTTCACTTTGCGTGTGCCCCGTTCCCTTTGCGTGCCCCGTTCACTCTGTGTGCCCTGTTTACTCCGTGTTACCCGTTCACTTTCCGTGTGCCCCATTCACTTTGCGTGTGCCCCGTTTTCGCCGTGTGCCCTGTTCACTCCATGTGCCCCTTTCGCTCCGTGTGCCCCATTCACTTTCTGTGTGCCCCGTTTACCTTTCGTGTCCTGTTCACTTTGCGTGTGCAACATTCACTTTCCGTGTGCCCTGTTCACTCGCCGTGTGCCCCGTTCACTCGCCGTGTGCCCCGTTCTCTTTGCGTGTGCCCCGTTCACTTTCCGTGTGCCCTATTCACTTTGCGTGTGCCCCGTTCACTCCAATTGCCCTGTTCACTTTCCGTGTGCCCTGTTCTCTTCATGTGTTCTGTTCACTCCATGTACCCTGTTCACTCCGTGTACCCCGTTCACTCTGTGTGCTCCATTCACTACATGTGCCCCGTTCACTTTGCGTGTGCCCCGTTCACTTTGCGTGTGCCCCGTTCAATTTCCATGTGCCCTGTTCTCTTCATGTGCCCTGTTCACTCCATGTGCCCTGTTCACCTTCCGTGTGCCCTGTTCACTTTGCATGTGCCCCGTTTCTTTCCTGTGCCCTTTTCACTCCGTGTGCCCCATTCACTTTCTGTGTGCTATGTTCACTCCGTGTGCCCCTTTCTCTCCGTGTGCCCTGTTCACTTTGCGTGTGCCCTGTTTACTTTGCATGTGCCCTGTTCACTTTCCCTGTGCCCCATTCACTCAGTGTGCCCTGTTCACCCCGTGTGCTCCATTCACTTTGCACGTACTCCGTGTGCCCTGTTCACGTTGCGTGTGCCCTGTTCACTTTCCGTGTACCCCGTTCACTCCGTGTGCCCCATTCATTCTGCTTGTGCCCTGTTCACTCCATGTGCCCCGTTCACTCCGTGTGCCCCATTCATTTTGCGTGTGCCCCATTCACTTTGCGTGTGCCCTGTTCACTCCGTGTGCCCCATTCATTTTGCGTGTGCCCCATTCACTTTGCGTGTGCCCCGTTCACTCCGTGTGCCCCGTTCACTTTCCGTGTGCCCTGTTCACTCCGTGTGCCCCGTTCACCTTCCGCGTGCCCTGTTCACTCCGTGTGCCCCCTTCACTTTCCATGTGCCCCGTTCACTTTGCGTGTGCCCCATTCACTTTGCGTGTGCCCCGTTCACTCTGTGTGCCCTGTTCACTCTGTGTGCCCCATTCACTTTGCGTGTGCCCTGTTCACTCCGTGTGCCCCATTTTTGCCGTGTGCCCTGTTCACTCCGTATGCCCTGTTCACTCCATGTGCCCCGTTCACTTTGCGTGTGCCCCGTTTACTTTCCGTGTGTCCTGTTCACTTTGCGTGTGCCCCGTTCACTTTCCGTGTGCCCCGTTCATTTTGCGTGTGCCCCATTCACTTTGCGTGTGCCCCGTTCACTCCGTGTGCCCCGTTCACTTTCCGTGTGCCCTGTTCACTCCGTGTGCCCCGTTCACCTTCCGTGTGCCCTGTTCACTCCGTGTGCCCCCTTCACTTTCCATGTGCCCTGTTCACTTTGCGTGTGCCCCATTCACTTTGCGTGTGCCCCATTCACTTTTCGTGTGCCCCGTTCACTTTCCATGTGCCCTGCTCACTCCGTGTGCCCCGTTCACTCCGTGTGCCCTGTTCACGTTGCGTGTGCCCCGTCCACTTTCCGCGTGCCCTGTTCACTCTCTATGTGCCCCGTTCACTTTCCGTGTGCCCTGTTCACTCCATGTACCCTGTTCACTCCATGTGCCCCATTCACATTGCGTGTTCCCCGTTCACTTTGCGTGTGCCCCGTTGCCTTTCCGTGTGCCCTGTTCCTTTCCATGTGCCCTGTTCACTCCGTGTGCCCCATTCACTTTCCGTGTGCCCCGTTCACTTTCCGTGTGTCCAGTTCACTCCGTGTGCCCCGTTCACTTTGCGTGTGCCCCGTTTACTTTCCGTGTGTCCTGTTCACTTTGCGTGTGCCCCGTTCACTTTCCGTGTGC
The DNA here is from genome assembly GCF_020745735.1 of Hemiscyllium ocellatum. NCBI lineage: Eukaryota > Metazoa > Chordata > Chondrichthyes > Orectolobiformes > Hemiscylliidae > Hemiscyllium > Hemiscyllium ocellatum. The sequence goes on along the minus strand of NW_026869310.1, from coordinate 32,874 downwards.
CCCGTTCATTTTGCGTGTGCCCCATTCACTTTGCGTGTGCCCCGTTCAATCCGTGTGCCCCGTTCACTTTCCGTGTGCCCTGTTCACTCCGTGTGCCCCGTTCACCTTCCGTGTGCCCTGTTCACTCCGTGTGCCCCCTTCACTTTCCATGTGCCCTGTTCACTTTGCGTGTGCCCCATTCACTTTGCGTGTGCCCCATTCACTTTGCGTGTGCCCCGTTCACTTTCCGTGTGCCCTGTTCACTCCATGTACCCTGTTCACTCCATGTGCCCCATTCACATTGCGTGTTCCCCGTTCACTTTGCGTGTGCCCCGTTCCCTTTCCGTGTGCCCTGTTCCTTTCCATGTGCCCTGTTCACTCCGTGTGCCCCATTCACTTTCCGTGTGCCCCGTTCACTTTCCGTGTGTCCAGTTCACTCCGTGTGCCCCGTTCTCTTTGCGTGTGCCCCGTTCACATTGCGTGTGCCCTGTTCACTCCGTGTGCCCCGTTCACTTTCCGTGTGCCCTGTTCACTCCGTGTGCCCCGTTCACTTTCCGTGTGCCCCGCTCACTCCGTGTGCCCCGTTCACTTTGCGTGTGCCCCGTTCACTCCGTGTGCCCCGGTCACATTCCGTGTGCCCTGTTCACTCTGTGTACCCCGTTCACTTTGCGTGTGCTCCATTCACTTTCTGTGTGCTACGTTCACTTCGTGAGCCCCTTTCTCTCCGTGTGCCCTGTTTACTTTGCGTGTGCCCTGTTCACTTTCCCTGTGCCCCATTCACTCAGTGTGCCCTGTTCACCCCGTGTGCCCCATTCACTTTGCATGTACTCCGTGTGCCCTGTTCACGTTGCGTGTGCCCTGTTCACTTTCCAGGTACTCCGTTCACTCCATGTACTCCGTTCACTCCGTGTGCCCCGTTAACTCCGTGTGCCCCATTCACTTTGCGTGTGCCCCGTTCACTTTGCGTGTGCCCCGTTCCCTTTCCATGTGCCCTGTTCACTCCGTGTGCCCCATTCATTTTGCGTGTGCCCCGTTCACTTTCCCTGTGCCCCGTTCACTTTGCGTGTGCCCCGTTCCCTTTGCGTGCCCCGTTCACTCTGTGTGCCCTGTTTACTCCGTGTTACCCGTTCACTTTCCGTGTGCCCCATTCACTTTCTGTGTGCCCCGTTTACCTTTTGTGTCCTGTTCACTTTGCGTGTGCAACATTCACTTTCCGTGTGCCCTGTTCACTCGCCGTGTGCCCCGTTCACTTTCCGTGTGCCCTGTTCACTTTGCGTGTGCCCCGTTCACTTTGCATGTGCCCCGTTCACTCCAATTGCCCTGTTCACTTTCCGTGTGCCCTGTTCTCTTCATGTGTCCTGTTCACTCCATGTACCCTGTTCACTCCGTGTACCCCGTTCACTCCGTGTACCCCGTTCACTCTGTGTGCTCCATTCACTACGTGTGCCCCGTTCATTTTGCGTGTGCCCCAGTCACTTTCCGTGTGCCCTGTTCTCTTCATGTGTCCTGTTCACTCCGTGTACCCTGTTCACTCCGTGTACCCCGTTCACTCTGTGTGCTCCATTCACTACATGTGCCCCGTTCACTTTGCATGTGCCCCGTTCACTTTGCGTGTGCCCCGTTCACTTTGCGTGTGCCCCGTTCAATTTCCATGTGCCCTGTTCTCTTCATGTGCCCTGTTCACTCCGTGTGCCCTGTTCACCTTCCGTGTGCCCTGTTCACTTTGCATGTGCCCCGTTTCTTTCCTGTGCCCTTTTCACTCCGTGTGCCCCATTCACTTTCTGTGTGCTATGTTCACTCCGTGTGCCCCTTTATCTCCGTGTGCCCTGTTCACTTTGCGTGTGCCCTGTTTACTTTGCATGTGCCCTGTTCACTTTCCCTGTGCCCCATTCACTCAGTGTGCCCTGTTCACCCCGTGTGCTCCATTCACTTTGCATGTACTCCGTGTGCCCTGTTCACGTTGCGTGTGCCCTGTTCACTTTCCGTGTACCCCGTTCACTCCGTGTGCCCCATTCATTCTGCTTGTGCCCTGTTCACTCCATGTGCCCCATTCATTTTGCGTGTGCCCCATTCACTTTGCGTGTGCCCTGTTCACTCCGTGTGCCCCATTCATTTTGCGTGTGCCCCATTCACTTTGCGTGTGCCCCGTTCACTCCGTGTGCCCCGTTCACTTTCCGTGTGCCCTGTTCACTCCGTGTGCCCCCTTCACTTTCCATGTGCCCCGTTCACTTTGCGTGTGCCCCATTCACTTTGCGTGTGCCCCGCTCACTCTGTGTGCCCTGTTCACTCTGTGTGCCCCATTCACTTTGCGTGTGCCCTGTTCACTCCGTGTGCCCCATTTTTGCCGTGTGCCCTGTTCACTCCGTATGCCCTGTTCACTCCATGTGCCCCGTTCACTTTGCGTGTGCCCCGTTCACTTTCCGTGTGCCCCGTTCATTTTTCGTGTGCCCCATTGACTTTCCATGTGCCCTGTTCTCTCCATGTGCCCTATTCGCTCCGTGTGCCCCGTTCACTCTCCATGTGCCCAGTTCTCTTCATGTGCCCCATTCACTTTCTGTGTGCCCTGTTCTCTTCATCAGCCCTGTTCACTCCGTGTGCCCCATTCACTCCGTGTGCCCTGTTCACTTTGCGTGTGCCCTGTTCACTTTGCGTGTGGCCCGTTCACTTTCCATGTGCCCCGTTCACTCCGTGTGCCCTGTTCACTCCGTGTGCCCTGTTCACTTTCTGTGTGCCCCATTCACTTTCCGTGTGCCCTGTTCACTTTCCATGTGCCCCGTTCTCTCCATGTGCCCCGTTCTCTCCATGTGCCCTGTTCACTTTCCGTGTGCCCTGTTCTCTTGCCATGCTCCCCATTCACTCCCCATAAACCCATCCACTGTTAGAACATAGAACAACACAGCGCAGAACAGGCCCTTTGGCCCTCGATGTTGCACCGTCCTGCGAACGATTCTCAGCTCATCACCCTACACTATCCCATCATCATCCATGTGCTTGTCTAAGGGTTGTTTAAATCTCCCTCGTGTGGCTGGGTTACCTACATTAGCAGGTAGGGCATTCCACCCCCTTACCACTCTCTGAGTAAAGAACCTGCCTCTGACATCTCTCAGGCTGGGTGGAAGTGGTCGAGTGAGGGAGCCGTGGTTTACTAAAGTTAAATCTCTGTCCATGAGAAGTCATTGGCAAATAGGATCAGGGAAAATAAATGTGAGGTGATGCACTTTGGGAAGAATAACAGGAAGGCAGAGTACTTCCTGTGGAAAGATTCTTGGTAGTGTGGATGTGCAAAGGCATCTTGGAGTCCCATGTACATAGATCCCTGAAAGTTGCCACCCAGGTGGATAGTGCTGTTAAGAAGGCATACAGTGTGTTAGGTTTCATTCGTAGAGGGATTGAATTCTGGAGCCACAATATCATGCTGCAACTATACAAAACGCAGGTGCGGCCACACTTGGAATATTGTGTACAGTTCTGCTCCCCATATTTTGGGAAGGATGTGGAAGCATTGGAAAAGGTGCAGAGGAAATTTACCAGGATGTTGCCCGGTCTGGAGGGAAGGTCTTATGAGGAAAGGCTGAGAGACTTGAACCTGTTCTCATTGGCAAGAAGGTGGCTAAGAGAGGACTTGATTGAGACATACAAAATGATCAGAGGATTAGATAGATTAGATTAGACTTACAGTGTGGAAACAGGCCCTTCGGCCCAACAAGTCCACACCGACCCGCCGAAGCGCAACCCACCCATACCCCTACATTTTACCCCTTACCTAACACTACGGGCAATTTAGCTTGGCCAATTCACCTGACCCGCACATCTTTGGACTGTGGGAGGAAACCGGAGCACCCGGAGGAAACCCACGCAGACACGGGGAGAACGTGCAAACTCCACACAGTCAGTCGCCTGAGTCGGGAATTGAACCCGGGTCTACAGGCGCTGTGAGGCAGCAGTGCTAACCACTGTGCCACCGTGCCGCCCATATTGTGCCACCGTGCCGCCCATATTGTGCCACCGTGCCGCCCATATTGTGCCACCGTGCCGCCCATATAGGGTAGACAGTGAAAGTCTTTTTCCTAGAATGACGACGACGACATCAGTGTGTATGAGAGGGCACAACGGCAAACTGATAGATTTAAGACAGATGTCAGAGGCAGGTTCTTTACTCAGAGAGTATTTGGGAGGTGGAACGTACTACCTGCAACAGTAGTAGACTTGCCAACTTTAAGGACATTTGAATGGTTATTGGATAAATATATGGATAAAAATAGAATAGTGTCGGTTAGATGGGCTTCAGATTGGTTTCACAGTTCGGTGCAACATCGAGGGCCGAAGGGTGTGTACCATTCTGGAATGTTCAATATTCACTCCCCATGTGTCCTGTTCACTGGCTTTTGAATTGTTGGCTTTTGAATTCAGGAATTAATGAAAGAGCTGCGAGGGAAAAGGGCAGTTTATGAAGTGACATTAAGAATCGGGAAGGCGCTAATGGACAAAGCAGAACATTCAGGCGATCGGGAAGATCTGCAGGAGCTGGTGACAGACCTGAGTGAACACTGGAACAGCCTGAATGAAAAATCTCTGTGCAGGTATTGATTCACCTTCAGGGATCTGTGGATAAGCACTCCAAGATCCCTCTGAGCTTCCAAGTGCCCTGCCATTGAATATTCCCTCATCTTCTTTCAAAGTGCATCACTTCATATTTATCAAGCTCAAATTCCATCTGCCACTGATCTATCCACCTGACCAACTGGGTCATACAGTTCTGTAACCAAAGACCTTCCTACTCACTAACATCCACCAGACCAATTTTTCATCATCAACATTTCATCCACATCATTTATATAAATGACAAACAACAAGGGACCCAGCGGTGGGGACCTCAGTGAACCCTGGAACACAGCACTGCACACTGTCTGCCATTTGGTCAACCATCTATTAGTCCACCTTGGTTTCCCGTCTGCCAATCAGTTTCTCTGTCTGAATCCATCCACTTATTTCTTTCTCATTACATTGTACCTGGTTTAGGACTGAAAATGTGTTGCTGGTTAAAATGCAGCAGGTCAGGCAGCATCCAACGAACAGGAAATTCGATGTTTCGGGCGTGTTCTCCACTTGGTCCAGAAAACCAAGCTATACACAGAAACTCACCAAAGATCCTCAGAGATCACCTTCCAAACCCACGACCACTTCCATCTAGGACAAGGGCAGCAGATACATGGGAACACCACCCCCTGCAAGTTCTCCTCCAAGCCACTCACCATCCTAACTTGGAAACATATCGCCATTCCTTCATTGTCACCAGGTCAAATCTGAGAATTCCCTCCTAAAGGCATTGTGAGTCGACTCTCAGGAGGTGAACTGCAGTGGGTCAGGAAGGCAGCTCACCCCCACCCTCTCAAGGGGCAACTAGGGATGGGTAATAAATACTGGGCCCAGCCAGTGACACCCACATCCCATGTGCCAAAAAAAATCACTTTGGACATTACTGAGGTCATCATTCCCTGAACCCCAGACAAATGGCACGACATATTCTCCATGAACAGACATTTGTTACACACAAAGAAATGAAGCAATCTTAACATGAAATACAGAGATTTTGAATCATCAGCAAAACAGAACTTCAGACTATTTGTCACCATTTTAGAGTGATATGAACCAAAGAATTAATCCCTTATCCTGAGTCTTTAATTTTAGTGGAACCGATTCTTCCTGTATCTTTCCTGAAAACAATGAGGGCAGTACAGCGGCACCGTGGTTAGCACTGCTGCTTCACAGCACCAGGGACCTGGGTTCAATCCCAGCCTCAGGCGACTGACTGTGTGGAGTTTGCACGTTCTCCCCGTGTCTGCGTGGGTTTCCTCCGGGTACTCCGGTTTCCTCCCACAGTCCAAAGATGTGCAGGTCAGGTGAATTGGCCATGCTAAATTGCCCGTAGTGTTCAGCGATGTGCAGGCTGGGTGGGTTATGGTAATAGGGTAGAAAAATGGGTCTTGGTGGGTTACTCTTCGGAGGGTCAGTGTGGACTTGTTGGGCCAAATGGCCTGTTTGCACACTGTAGAGATTTGATGATAAAACTGTGAGGTACTCTTCCATATACACGAGCAAAGCTGAGATCCTTCATTGTCTCAGATTAATAACCTACAGACTGTAAGGCAAACCCTCCTGTCCATCTGACAGTGCGACACTCCCTCAGCACTGACCCTCTGACAGCGCAGCAACTCCCTCAGCACTGACCCTCTGACAGCGCCCACTCCTTCGGCACTGACCCTCTGACAGCGCAGCACTCCCTCAGCACTGACCCTCCGACAGTGCGGCACTCCCTCAGCACTGACCCCCCGACAGTGCGGCACCCCCTCAGCACTGACCCTCTGACAGTGCGGCATTTCCTCAGCACTGACGCTCTGACAGTGCGGCACTCCCTCAGCACTGACCCTCTGACAGTGCCCACTCCCTCAGCACTGACCCTCTGACAGCGCAGCACTCCCTCAGCACTGACCCTCCGACAGTGCGGCACTCCCTCAGCACTGACCCCCCGACAGTGCCCACTCCCTCAGCACTGACCCTCCGAGAGTGTCCGCTCCCTCAGCACTGACCCTCCGACAGTGCCCACTCCCTCAGCACTGACCCTCTGACAGTGCCCACTCCCTCAGCACTGAGCTCCGACAGTGCGGCACTCCCTCAGCACTGACCCTCCGACAGTGCCCACTCCCTCAGCACTGACCCTCCGACAGAGCCCACTCCCTCAGCACTGACCCTCCGACAGTGCGGCGCTCCCTCAGCACTGACCCTCCGACAGTGCCCACTCCCTCAGCACTGACCCTCTGACAGTGCGGCATTTCCTCAGCACTGACCCTCTGACAGTGCGGCATTTCCTCAGCACTGACCCTCTGACAGTCCCCACTCCCTCAGCACTGACCCTCTGACAGTGCGGCATTTCCTCAGCACTGACCATCTGACAGTGCAGCACTCCCTCAGTACTGACCCTCTGACAGTGCGGCATTTCCTCAGCACTGACCCTCTGACAGTGCGGCACTCCCTCAGTACTGACCCTCTGACAGTGCCCACCTCCTCAGCACTGTCCCTCTGACAGCACCCACTCCCTCAGCACTGACCCTCTGACAGTGCGGCACTCCCTCAGCACTGACCCTCTGACACTGCGGCACTCCTTCAGCGCTGTGCCTCTGACAGAGCCCACCCCCTCAGCACTGACCCTCTGACAGTGCGGCACTCCCTCAGCACTGACCCTCTGACAGTGCGGCACTCCTTCAGCACTGACCCTCTGACAGCGCCCACTCCCTCAGCACTGACCCTCTGACAGTGCCCACTCCCTCAACACTGACCCACTGACAGTGCGGCACTCCCTCAGCACTGACTCTCCGACAGTGCGGCATCCCCTCAGCACTGACCCTCCAACAGTGCGGCACTCCCTCAGCACTGACCCTCCGACAGTGCGGCACCCCCTCAGCACTGACCCTCTGACAGCGCCCACTCCCTCAGCACTGACCCTCTGACAGTGCAGCATTACCTCAGCACTGACCCTCTGACAGTGCGGCACTCCCTCAGCACTGACCCTCTGACAGTGCCCACTCCCTCAGCACTGACCCTCGGACAGCGCAGCACTCCCTCAGCACTGACCCTCTGACAGTGCGGCACTCCCTCAGCACTGACCCTCCAACAGTGCCCACTCCCTCAGCACTGACCGTCCGACAGTGCGGCACTCCCTCAGCACTGACCCTCTGACAGCGCAGCACTCCCTCAGCACTGACCCTCTGACAGTGCGGCACTCCCTCAGCACTGACCCTCCGACGGTGCCCACTCCCTCAGCACTGACCCTCTGAAAGTGCGGAACTCCCTCAGCACTGACCCTCCGACAGTGCGGCATTCCCTCAGCACTGACCCTCTGACAGTGCCCACTCCCTCAGCACTGACCCTCCGACAGCGCGGCACTCCCTCAGCACTGACCCTCCGACAGTGCGGCACTCCCTCAGCACTGACCCTCTGACAGTGCGGCACTCCCTCAGCACTGACCCTCCGACAGTGCCCACTCCCTCAGCACTGACCCTCCGACAGTGCACACTCCCTCAGCACTGACCCTCTGACAGTGCGGAACTCCCTCAGCACTGACCCTCCGAAAGTGAGGCACTCCCTCAGCACTGACCCTCTGACAGTGCCCACTCCCTCAGCACTGACCCTCTGACAGTGCGGCATTTCCTCAGCACTAACCCTCTGACAGTGCCCACTCCGTCAGCAATGACCCTCTGACAGTGCGGCACTCCCTCAGCACTGACCCTCTGACAGTGCGGCATTTCCTCAGCACTAACCCTCTGACAGTGCGGCACTCCCTCAGCACTGACCCTCTGACAGTGCGGCATTTCCTCAGCACTAACCCTCTGACAGTGAGGCACTCCCTCAGCACTGACCCTCTGACAGTGCCCACTCCCTCAGCACTGACCCTCTGACAGTGCGGCATTTCCTCAGGACTGACCCTCTGACAGTGCGGCACTCCCTCAGCACTGACCCTCTGACAGTGCCCACTCCCTCAGCACTGACCCTCTGACAGTGCAGCACTCCCTCAGCACTGACCCTCTGACAGTGCCGACTCCCTCAGCACTGAGCTCCGACAGTGCGGCACTCCCTCAGCACTGACCCTCTGACAGTGCGGCAATCCCTCAGCACTGACCCTCCGACAGTGCGGCACTCCCTCAGCACTGACCCTCCGACAGTGCGGCACTCCCTCAACACTGACCCTCTGACAGTACGGCACTCCTTCAGCACTGACTCTCTGACAATGCGGCATCCCCTCAGCACTGACCCTCCAACAGTGCGGCACTCCCTCAGCACTGACCCTCTGACAGTGCGGCAATCCCTCAGCACTGACCCTCCGACAGTGCGGCACTCCCTCAGCACTGACTCTCCGACAGTGCGGCAACCTCTCAGCACTGACCCTCTGACAGCGCCCACTCCCTCAGCACTGACCCTCTGGCAGTGCAGCATTTCCTCAGCACTGACCCTCTGACAGTGCGGCACTCCCTCAGCACTGACCCTCTGACAGTGCCCACTCCCTCAGCACTGACCCTCTGACAGCGCAGCACTCCCTCAGCACTGACCCTCTGACAGTGCCCACTCCCTCAGCACTGACCCTCTGACAGCGCAGCACTCCCTCAGCACTGACCCTCTGACAGTGCGGCACTCCCTCAGCACTGACCCTCCGGCAGTGCCCACTCCCTCAGCACTGACCCTCTGACAGTGCGGCGCTCCCTCAGCACTGACCCTCCGACAGTGCCCACTCCCTCAGCACTGACCCTCCGACAGTGCGGCACGTCCTCAGCACTGACCCTTCGACAGTGCGGCACTCCCTCAGCACTGGCCCTCTGACAGTGCGGCGCTCCCTCAGCACTGACCCTCCGACAGCGCCCACTCCCTCAGCACTGACCCTCCGACAGTGCCCACTCCCTCAGCACTGACCCTCCGACAGTGCGGCACGTCCTCAGCACTGGCCCTCTGACAGTGTGGCCCTCCCTCAGCACTGACCCTCTGACAGTGCCCACTCCCTCAGCACTGACCCTCTGACAGTGCGGCACTCCCTCAGCACTGGCCCTCTGACAGTGCGGCGCTCCCTCAGCACTGACCTTCCGACAGTGCGGCGCTCCCTCAGCACTGACCCTCCGACAGTGCGCACACCCTCAGCACTAACCCGCCGACAGTGGCAACTCCCTCAGCACTGACCCTCTGACAGTGCGGCACTCCCTCAGCACTGACCCTCCGACAGTGCGGGGCTCCCTCAGCACTGACCCTCCGACAGTGCGGGGCTCCCTCAGCACTGACCCTCCGACAGTGAGACACTCCCTCAGCACTGACCCTCTGACAGTGTGGCCCTCCCTCAGCACTGACCCTCTGACAGTGCGGCGCTCCCTCAGCACTGACCTTCCGACAGTGCGGCGCTCCCTCAGCACTGACCCTCCGACAGTGCGCACACCCTCAGCACTGACCCGCCGACAGTGGCAACTCACTCAGCACTGACCCTCTGACAGTGCGGCACTCCCTCAGCACTGACCCTCCGACAGTGCGGGGCTCCCTCAGCACTGACCCTCCGACAGTGCGGGGCTCCCTCAGCACTGACCCTTCGACAGTGAGACACTCCCTCAACACTGACCCTCTGACAGTGTGGCCCTCCCTCAGCACAGACCCTCTGACAGTGCCCACTCCCTCAGCACTGACTCTCTGACAGTGCGGCACTCCCTCAGCACTGACCCTCTGACAGTGCGGCACTCCTTCAGCACTGACCCTCTGACAGCGCCCACTCCCTCAGCACTGACCCTCCGACAGTGCAGCATTTCCTCAGCACTGACCCTCTGACAGCGCAGCACTCCCTCAGCACTGACCCTCTGACAGTGCGGCACTCCCTCAGTACTGACCATCTGACAGTGCGGCACTCCCTCAGCACTGACCCTCCGACAGTGCCCACTCCCTCAGCACTGACACTCTGACAGTGCCCACTCCCTCAGCACTGACTCTCTGACAGTGCCCACTCCCTCAGCACTGACCCTCTGACAGTGCGGCACTCCCTCAGCACTGGCCCTCTGACAGTGCGGCGCTCCCTCAGCACTGACCTTCCGACAGTGCGGCACTCCCTCAGCACTGACCCTCCGACAGTGCGGGGCTCCCTCAGCACTGACCCTCCGACAGTGAGACACTCCCTCAGAACTGACCCTCCGACAGTGTGGCCCTCCCCCAGCACTGACCCTCTGACAGTGCCCACTCCCTCAGCACTGACTCTCTGACAGTGCCCACTCCCTCAGCACTGACCCTCTGACAGTGCGGCACTCCCTCAGCACTGGCCCTCTGACAGTGCGGCGCTCCCTCAGCACTGACCTTCCGACAGTGCGGCACTCCCTCAGCACTGACCCTCCGACAGTGCGGGGCTCCCTCAGCACTGACCCTCCGACAGTGAGACACTCCCTCAGAACTGACCCTCCGACAGTGTGGCCCTCCCCCAGCACTGACCCTCTGACAGTGCCCACTCCCTCAGCACTGACTCTCTGACAGTGCCCACTCCCTCAGCACTGACTCTCTGACAGTGCCCACTCCCTCAGCACTGACCCTCCGACAGTGCGCACACCCTCAGCACTAACCCGCCGACAGTGGCAACTCCCTCAGCACTGACCCTCTGACAGTGCGGCACTCCCTCAGCACTGACCCTCCGACAGTGCGGGGCTCCCTCAGCACTGACCCTCCGACAGTGCGGGGCTCCCTCAGCACTGACCCTTCGACAGTGAGACACTCCCTCAGCACTGACCCTCTGACAGTGTGGCCCTCCCTCAGCACTGACCCTCTGACAGTGCCCACTCCCTCAGCACTGACCCTCTGACAGTGCGGCACTCCTTCAGCACTGGCCCTCTGACAGCGCCCACCCCCTCAACACTGACCCTCTGACAGCGCAGCACTCCCCCAGCACTGACCCTCCGACAGTGACACACTCCCTCAGCACTGACCCTCTGACAGTGTGGCCCTCCCTCAGCACTGACCCTCTGACAGTGCCCACTCCCTCAGCACTGACTCTCTGACAGTGCCCACTCCCTCAGCACTGACCCTCTGACAGTGCGGCACTCCCTCAGCACTGACCCTCTGACAGTGCGGCACTCCTTCAGCACTGACCCTCTGACAGCGCCCACTCCCTCAGCACTGACCCTCCGACAGTGCAGCATTTCCTCAGCACTGACCCTCTGACAGCGCAGCACTCCCTCAGCACTGACCCTCTGACAGTGCGGCACTCCCTCAGTACTGACCCTCTGACAGTGCGGCACTCCCTCAGCACTGACCCTCCGACAGTGCCCACTCCCTCAGCACTGACCCTCCGACAGTGCAGCACTCCCTCAGCACTGACCCTCTGACAGTGCCCACTCCCTCAGCACTGACCCTCCGACAGTGCAGCAGTCCCTCAGAACTGACCCTCCGACAGTGCGGCACTCCCTCAGCACTGACCCTCCGACAGTGCCCACTCCCTCAGCACTGACCGTCCGACAGTGCGGCACTCCCTCAGCACTGACCCTCTGACAGTGCGGCACTCCCTCAGCACTGGCCCTCTGACAGTGCGCACACCCTCAGCACTGACCCGCCGACAGTGGCAACTCACTCAGCACTGACCCTCTGACAGTGCGGCACTCCCTCAGTACTGACCCTCCGACAGTGCGGGGCTCCCTCAGCACTGACCCTCCGACAGTGCGGGGCTCCCTCAGCACTGACCCGATGACAGTGTGGCCCTCCCTCAGCACTGACCCTCTGACAGTGCCCACTCCCTCAGCACTGACTCTCTGACAGTGCCCACTCCCTCAGCACTGACCCTCTGACAGTGCGGCACTCCCTCAGCACTGACCCTCTGACAGTGCGGCACTCCTTCAGCACTGACCCTCTGACAGCGCCCACTCCCTCAGCACTGACCCTCCGACAGTGCAGCATTTCCTCAGCACTGACCCTCTGACAGCGCAGCACTCCCTCAGCACTGACCCTCTGACAGTGCGGCACTCCCTCAGTACTGACCCTCTGACAGTGCGGCACTCCCTCAGCACTGACCCTCCGACAGTGCCCACTCCCTCAGCACTGACCCTCCGACAGTGCAGCACTCCCTCAGCACTGACCCTCTGACAGTGCCCACTCCCTCAGCACTGACCCTCCGACAGTGCAGCCGTCCCTCAGAACTGACCATCCGACAGTGCGGCACTCCCTCAGCACTGACCCTCCGACAGTGCCCACTCCCTCAGCACTGACCGTCCGACAGTGCGGCACTCCCTCAGCACTGACCCTCTGACAGTGCGGCACTCCCTCAGCACTGACCCGCCGACAGTGGCAACTCACTCAGCACTGACCCTCTGACAGTGCGGCACTCCCTCAGCACTGACCCTCCGACAGTGCGGGGCTCCCTCAGCACTGACCCTCCGACAGTGCGGGGCTCCCTCAGCACTGACCCTTCGACAGTGAGACACTCCCTCAGCACTGACCCTCTGACAGTGTGGCCCTCCCTCAGCACTGACCCTCTGACAGTGCCCACTCCCTCAGCACTGACTCTCTGACAGTGCGGCACTCCCTCAGCACTGACCCTCTGACAGTGTGGCACTCCTTCAGCACTTGCCCTCTGACAGCGCCCACCCCCTCAGCACTGACCCTCTGACAGCGCAGCACTCCCTCAGCACTGACCCTCCGACAGTGAGACACTCCCTCAGCACTGACCCTCTGACAGTGTGGCCCTCCCTCAGCACTGACCCTCTGACAGTGCCCACTCCCTCAGCACTGACTCTCTGACAGTGCCCACTCCCTCAGCACTGACCCTCTGACAGTGCGGCACTCCCTCAGCACTGACCCTCTGACAGTGTGGCCCTCCCTCAGCACTGACCCTCTGACAGTGCCCACTCCCTCAGCACTGACTCTCTGACAGTGCCCACTCCTTCAGCACTGACCCTCTGACAGCGCCCACTCCCTCAGCACTGACCCTCCGACAGTGCAGCATTTCCTCAGCACTGAGCTCCGACAGTGCGGCACTCCCTCAGCACTGACCCTCCGACAGTGCCCACTCCCTCAGCACTGACCCTCCGACAGAGCCCACTCCCTCAGCACTGACCCTCCGACAGTGCGGCGCTCCCTCAGCACTGACCCTCCGACAGTGCCCACTCCCTCAGCACTGACCCTCTGACAGTGCGGCATTTCCTCAGCACTGACCCTCTGACAGTGCGGCATTTCCTCAGCACTGACCCTCTGACAGTCCCCACTCCCTCAGCACTGACCCTCTGACAGTGCGGCATTTCCTCAGCACTGACCATCTGACAGTGCAGCACTCCCTCAGTACTGACCCTCTGACAGTGCGGCATTTCCTCAGCACTGACCCTCTGACAGTGCGGCACTCCCTCAGTACTGACCCTCTGACAGTGCCCACCTCCTCAGCACTGTCCCTCTGACAGCACCCACTCCCTCAGCACTGACCCTCTGACAGTGCGGCACTCCCTCAGCACTGACCCTCTGACACTGCGGCACTCCTTCAGCGCTGTGCCTCTGACAGAGCCCACCCCCTCAGCACTGACCCTCTGACAGTGCGGCACTCCCTCAGCACTGACCCTCTGACAGTGCGGCACTCCTTCAGCACTGACCCTCTGACAGCGCCCACTCCCTCAGCACTGACCCTCTGACAGTGCCCACTCCCTCAACACTGACCCACTGACAGTGCGGCACTCCCTCAGCACTGACTCTCCGACAGTGCGGCATCCCCTCAGCACTGACCCTCCAACAGTGCGGCACTCCCTCAGCACTGACCCTCCGACAGTGCGGCACCCCCTCAGCACTGACCCTCTGACAGCGCCCACTCCCTCAGCACTGACCCTCTGACAGTGCAGCATTACCTCAGCACTGACCCTCTGACAGTGCGGCACTCCCTCAGCACTGACCCTCTGACAGTGCCCACTCCCTCAGCACTGACCCTCGGACAGCGCAGCACTCCCTCAGCACTGACCCTCTGACAGTGCGGCACTCCCTCAGCACTGACCCTCCAACAGTGCCCACTCCCTCAGCACTGACCGTCCGACAGTGCGGCACTCCCTCAGCACTGACCCTCTGACAGCGCAGCACTCCCTCAGCACTGACCCTCTGACAGTGCGGCACTCCCTCAGCACTGACCCTCCGACGGTGCCCACTCCCTCAGCACTGACCCTCTGAAAGTGCGGAACTCCCTCAGCACTGACCCTCCGACAGTGCGGCATTCCCTCAGCACTGACCCTCTGACAGTGCCCACTCCCTCAGCACTGACCCTCCGACAGCGCGGCACTCCCTCAGCACTGACCCTCCGACAGTGCGGCACTCCCTCAGCACTGACCCTCTGACAGTGCGGCACTCCCTCAGCACTGACCCTCCGACAGTGCCCACTCCCTCAGCACTGACCCTCCGACAGTGCACACTCCCTCAGCACTGACCCTCTGACAGTGCGGAACTCCCTCAGCACTGACCCTCCGAAAGTGAGGCACTCCCTCAGCACTGACCCTCTGACAGTGCCCACTCCCTCAGCACTGACCCTCTGACAGTGCGGCATTTCCTCAGCACTAACCCTCTGACAGTGCCCACTCCGTCAGCAATGACCCTCTGACAGTGCGGCACTCCCTCAGCACTGACCCTCTGACAGTGCGGCATTTCCTCAGCACTAACCCTCTGACAGTGCGGCACTCCCTCAGCACTGACCCTCTGACAGTGCGGCATTTCCTCAGCACTAACCCTCTGACAGTGAGGCACTCCCTCAGCACTGACCCTCTGACAGTGCCCACTCCCTCAGCACTGACCCTCTGACAGTGCGGCATTTCCTCAGGACTGACCCTCTGACAGTGCGGCACTCCCTCAGCACTGACCCTCTGACAGTGCCCACTCCCTCAGCACTGACCCTCTGACAGCGCAGCACTCCCTCAGCACTGACCCTCTGACAGTGCCGACTCCCTCAGCACTGACCCTCCGACAGTGCGGCACTCCCATAGCACTGACCCTCCGACAGTGCGGCACTCCCTCAACACTGACCCTCTGACAGTGCGGCACTCCTTCAGCACTGACTCTCTGACAATGCGGCATCCCTCAGCACTGACCCTCCAACAGTGCGGCACTCCCTCAGCACTGACCCTCTGACAGTGCGGCAATCCCTCAGCACTGACCCTCCGACAGTGCGGCACTCCCTCAGCACTGACTCTCCGACAGTGCGGCAACCTCTCAGCACTGACCCTCTGACAGCGCCCACTCCCTCAGCACTGACCCTCTGGCAGTGCAGCATTTCCTCAGCACTGACCCTCTGACAGTGCGGCACTCCCTCAGCACTGACCCTCTGACAGTGCCCACTCCCTCAGCACTGACCCTCTGACAGCGCAGCACTCCCTCAGCACTGACCCTCTGACAGTGCCCACTCCCTCAGCACTGACCCTCTGACAGCGCAGCACTCCCTCAGCACTGACCCTCTGACAGTGCGGCACTCCCTCAGCACTGACCCTCCGGCAGTGCCCACTCCCTCAGCACTGACCCTCTGACAGTGCGGCGCTCCCTCAGCACTGACCCTCCGACAGTGCCCACTCCCTCAGCACTGACCCTCCGACAGTGCGGCACGTCCTCAGCACTGACCCTTCGACAGTGCGGCACTCCCTCAGCACTGGCCCTCTGACAGTGCGGCGCTCCCTCAGCACTGACCCTCCGACAGCGCCCACTCCCTCAGCACTGACCCTCCGACAGTGCCCACTCCCTCAGCACTGACCCTCCGACAGTGCGGCACGTCCTCAGCACTGGCCCTCTGACAGTGTGGCCCTCCCTCAGCACTGACCCTCTGACAGTGCCCACTCCCTCAGCACTGACCCTCTGACAGTGCGGCACTCCCTCAGCACTGGCCCTCTGACAGTGCGGCGCTCCCTCAGCACTGACCTTCCGACAGTGCGGCGCTCCCTCAGCACTGACCCTCCGACAGTGCGCACACCCTCAGCACTAACCCGCCGACAGTGGCAACTCCCTCAGCACTGACCCTCTGACAGTGCGGCACTCCCTCAGCACTGACCCTCCGACAGTGCGGGGCTCCCTCAGCACTGACCCTCCGACAGTGCGGGCTCCCTCAGCACTGACCCTCCGACAGTGAGACACTCCCTCAGCACTGACCCTCTGACAGTGTGGCCCTCCCTCAGCACTGACCCTCTGACAGTGCGGCGCTCCCTCAGCACTGACCTTCCGACAGTGCGGCGCTCCCTCAGCACTGACCCTCCGACAGTGCGCACACCCTCAGCACTGACCCGCCGACAGTGGCAACTCACTCAGCACTGACCCTCTGACAGTGCGGCACTCCCTCAGCACTGACCCTCCGACAGTGCGGGGCTCCCTCAGCACTGACCCTCCGACAGTGCGGGGCTCCCTCAGCACTGACCCTTCGACAGTGAGACACTCCCTCAACACTGACCCTCTGACAGTGTGGCCCTCCCTCAGCACAGACCCTCTGACAGTGCCCACTCCCTCAGCACTGACTCTCTGACAGTGCGGCACTCCCTCAGCACTGACCCTCTGACAGCGCCCACTCCCTCAGCACTGACCCTCCGACAGTGCAGCATTTCCTCAGCACTGACCCTCTGACAGCGCAGCACTCCCTCAGCACTGACCCTCTGACAGTGCGGCACTCCCTCAGTACTGACCATCTGACAGTGCGGCACTCCCTCAGCACTGACCCTCCGACAGTGCCCACTCCCTCAGCACTGACACTCTGACAGTGCCCACTCCCTCAGCACTGACTCTCTGACAGTGCCCACTCCCTCAGCACTGACCCTCTGACAGTGCGGCACTCCCTCAGCACTGGCCCTCTGACAGTGCGGCGCTCCCTCAGCACTGACCTTCCGACAGTGCGGCACTCCCTCAGCACTGACCCTCCGACAGTGCGGGGCTCCCTCAGCACTGACCCTCCGACAGTGAGACACTCCCTCAGAACTGACCCTCCGACAGTGTGGCCCTCCCCCAGCACTGACCCTCTGACAGTGCCCACTCCCTCAGCACTGACTCTCTGACAGTGCCCACTCCCTCAGCACTGACCCTCTGACAGTGCGGCACTCCCTCAGCACTGGCCCTCTGACAGTGCGGCGCTCCCTCAGCACTGACCTTCCGACAGTGCGGCGCTCCCTCAGCACTGACCCTCCGACAGTGCGCACACCCTCAGCACTAACCCGCCGACAGTGGCAACTCCCTCAGCACTGACCCTCTGACAGTGCGGCACTCCCTCAGCACTGACCCTCCGACAGTGCGGGGCTCCCTCAGCACTGACCCTCCGACAGTGCGGGGCTCCCTCAGCACTGACCCTTCGACAGTGAGACACTCCCTCAGCACTGACCCTCTGACAGTGTGGCCCTCCCTCAGCACTGACCCTCTGACAGTGCCCACTCCCTCAGCACTGACCCTCTGACAGTGCGGCACTCCTTCAGCACTGGCCCTCTGACAGCGCCCACCCCCTCAACACTGACCCTCTGACAGCGCAGCACTCCCCCAGCACTGACCCTCCGACAGTGACACACTCCCTCAGCACTGACCCTCTGACAGTGTGGCCCTCCCTCAGCACTGACCCTCTGACAGTGCCCACTCCCTCAGCACTGACTCTCTGACAGTGCCCACTCCCTCAGCACTGACCCTCTGACAGTGCGGCACTCCCTCAGCACTGACCCTCTGACAGTGCGGCACTCCTTCAGCACTGACCCTCTGACAGCGCCCACTCCCTCAGCACTGACCCTCCGACAGTGCAGCATTTCCTCAGCACTGACCCTCTGACAGCGCAGCACTCCCTCAGCACTGACCCTCTGACAGTGCGGCACTCCCTCAGTACTGACCCTCTGACAGTGCGGCACTCCCTCAGCACTGACCCTCCGACAGTGCCCACTCCCTCAGCACTGACCCTCCGACAGTGCAGCACTCCCTCAGCACTGACCCTCTGACAGTGCCCACTCCCTCAGCACTGACCCTCCGACAGTGCAGCAGTCCCTCAGAACTGACCCTCCGACAGTGCGGCACTCCCTCAGCACTGACCCTCCGACAGTGCCCACTCCCTCAGCACTGACCGTCCGACAGTGCGGCACTCCCTCAGCACTGACCCTCTGACAGTGCGGCACTCCCTCAGCACTGGCCCTCTGACAGTGCGCACACCCTCAGCACTGACCCGCCGACAGTGGCAACTCACTCAGCACTGACCCTCTGACAGTGCGGCACTCCCTCAGTACTGACCCTCCGACAGTGCGGGGCTCCCTCAGCACTGACCCTCCGACAGTGCGGGGCTCCCTCAGCACTGACCCGATGACAGTGTGGCCCTCCCTCAGCACTGACCCTCTGACAGTGCCCACTCCCTCAGCACTGACTCTCTGACAGTGCCCACTCCCTCAGCACTGACCCTCTGACAGTGCGGCACTCCCTCAGCACTGACCCTCTGACAGTGCGGCACTCCTTCAGCACTGACCCTCTGACAGCGCCCACTCCCTCAGCACTGACCCTCCGACAGTGCAGCATTTCCTCAGCACTGACCCTCTGACAGCGCAGCACTCCCTCAGCACTGACCCTCTGACAGTGCGGCACTCCCTCAGTACTGACCCTCTGACAGTGCGGCACTCCCTCAGCACTGACCCTCCGACAGTGCCCACTCCCTCAGCACTGACCCTCCGACAGTGCAGCACTCCCTCAGCACTGACCCTCTGACAGTGCCCACTCCCTCAGCACTGACCCTCCGACAGTGCAGCCGTCCCTCAGAACTGACCATCCGACAGTGCGGCACTCCCTCAGCACTGACCCTCCGACAGTGCCCACTCCCTCAGCACTGACCGTCCGACAGTGCGGCACTCCCTCAGCACTGACCCTCTGACAGTGCGGCACTCCCTCAGCACTGACCCGCCGACAGTGGCAACTCACTCAGCACTGACCCTCTGACAGTGCGGCACTCCCTCAGCACTGACCCTCCGACAGTGCGGGGCTCCCTCAGCACTGACCCTCCGACAGTGCGGGGCTCCCTCAGCACTGACCCTTCGACAGTGAGACACTCCCTCAGCACTGACCCTCTGACAGTGTGGCCCTCCCTCAGCACTGACCCTCTGACAGTGCCCACTCCCTCAGCACTGACTCTCTGACAGTGCGGCACTCCCTCAGCACTGACCCTCTGACAGTGTGGCACTCCTTCAGCACTTGCCCTCTGACAGCGCCCACCCCCTCAGCACTGACCCTCTGACAGCGCAGCACTCCCTCAGCACTGACCCTCCGACAGTGAGACACTCCCTCAGCACTGACCCTCTGACAGTGTGGCCCTCCCTCAGCACTGACCCTCTGACAGTGCCCACTCCCTCAGCACTGACTCTCTGACAGTGCCCACTCCCTCAGCACTGACCCTCTGACAGTGCGGCACTCCCTCAGCACTGACCCTCTGACAGTGCGGCACTCCTTCAGCACTGACCCTCTGACAGCGCCCACTCCCTCAGCACTGACCCTCCGACAGTGCAGCATTTCCTCAGCACTGACCCTCTGACAGCGCAGCACTCCCTCAGCACTGACCCTCTGACAGTGCAGCACTCCCTCAGTACTGACCCTCTGACAGTGCGGCACTCCCTCAGCACTGACCCTCCGACAGTGCCCACTCCCTCAGCACTGACCCTCCGACAGTGCAGCACTCCCTCAGCACTGACCCTCCGACAGTGAGACACTCCCTCAGCACTGACCCTCCGACAGTGCAGCAGTCCCTCAGAACTGACCCTCCGACAGTGCGGCACTCCCTCAGCACTGACCCTCTGACAGTGCGGCACTCCCTCAGCACTGGCCCTCTGACAGTGCGGCGCTCCCTCAGCACTGACCTTCCGACAGTGCGGCGCTCCCTCACCACTGACCCGCCGACAGTGGCAACTCACTCAGCACTGACCCTCTGACAGTGCGGCACTCCCTCAGCACTGACCCTCCGACAGTGCGGGGCTCCCTCAGCACTGACCCTCCGACAGTGCGGGGCTCCCTCAGCACTGACCCTTCGACAGTGAGACACTCCCTCAGCACTGACCCTCTGACAGTGTGGCCCTCCCTCAGCACAGACCCTCTGACAGTGCGGCACTCCTTCAGCACTGGCCCTCTGACAGCGCCCACCCCCTCAGCACTGACCCTCTGACAGCGCAGCACTCCCTCAGCACTGACCCTCCGACAGTGAGACACTCCCTCAGCACTGACCCTCTGACAGTGTGGCCCTCCCTCAGCACTGACCCTCTGACAGTGCCCACTCCCTCAGCACTGACTCTCTGACAGTGCCCACTCCCTCAGCACTGACCCTCTGACAGTGCGGCACTCCCTCAGCACTGACCCTCTGACAGTGCGGCACTCCTTCAGCACTGACCCTCTGACAGTGCCCACTCCCTCAGCACTGACCCTCCGACAGTGCAGCATTTCCTCAGCACTGACCCTCTGACAGCGCAGCACTCCCTCAGCACTGACCCTCTGACAGTGCGGCACTCCCTCAGTACTGACCATCTGACAGTGCGGCACTCCGTCAGCACTGACCCTCCGACAGTGTGGCCCTCCCTCAGCACTGACCCTCTGACAGTGCCCACTCCCTCAGCACTGACTCTCTGACAGTGCCCACTCCCTCAGCACTGACCCTCTGACAGTGCGGCACTCCCTCAGCACTGACCCTCTGACAGTGCGGCACTCCTTCAGCACTGACCCTCTGACAGCGCCCACTCCCTCAGCACTGACCCTCCGACAGTGCAGCATTTCCTCAGCACTGACCCTCTGACAGCGCAGCACTCCCTCAGCACTGACCCTCTGACAGTGCGGCACTCCCTCAGCACTGACCCTCTGACAGCGCAGCACTCCCTCAGCACTGACCCTCCGACAGTGAGACACTCCCTCAGCACTGACCCTCTGACAGTGTGGCCCTCCCTCAGCACTGACCCCCTGACAGTGCCCACTCCCTCAGCACTGACTCTCTGACAGTGCCCACTCCCTCAGCACTGACCCTCTGACAGTGCGGCACTCCCTCAGCACTGACCCTCTGACAGTGCGGCACTCCTTCAGCACTGACCCTCTGACAGCGCCCACTCCCTCAGCACTGACCCTCCGACAGTGCAGCATTTCCTCAGCACTGACCCTCTGACAGCGCAGCACTCCCTCAGCACTGACCCTCTGACAGTGCGGCACTCCCTCAGTACTGACCCTCTGACAGTGCGGCACTCCCTCAGCACTGACCCTCCAACAGTGCCCACTCCCTCAGCACTGACCCTCCGACAGTGCAGCACTCCCTCAGCACTGACCCTCCGACAGTGCCCACTCCCTCAGCACTGACCCTCCGACAGTGCAGCAGTCCCTCAGAACAGACCCTCCGACAGTGCGGCACTCCCTCAGCACTGACCCTCTGACAGTGCGGCACTCCCTCAGCACTGGCCCTCTGACAGTGCGGCGCTCCCTCAGCACTGACCTTCCGACAGTGCGGCGCTCCCTCAGCACTGACCCTCCGACAGTGCGCACACCCTCAGCACTGACCCGCCGACAGTGGCAACTCACTCAGCACTGACCCTCTGACAGTGCGGCACTCCCTCAGCCTGACCCTCCGACAGTGCGGGGCTCCCTCAGCACTGACCCTCCGACAGTGCGGGGCTCCCTCAGCACTGACCCTTCGACAGTGAGACACTCCCTCAGCACTGACCCTCTGACAGTGTGGCCCTCCCTCAGCACTGACCCTCTGACAGTGCCCACTCCCTCAGCACTGACTCTCTGACAGTGCCCACTCCCTCAGCACTGACCCTCTGACAGTGCGGCACTCCCTCAGCACTGACCCTCTGACAGTGCGGCACTCCTTCAGCACTGACCCTCTGACAGCGCCCACTCCCTCAGCACTGACCCTCCGACAGTGCAGCATTTCCTCAGCACTGACCCTCTGACAGCGCAGCACTCCCTCAGCACTGACCCTCTGACAGTGCGGCACTCCCTCAGTACTGACCATCTGACAGTGCGGCACTCCCTCAGCACTGACCCTCCGACAGTGTGGCCCTCCCTCAGCACTGACCCTCTGACAGTGCCCACTCCCTCAGCACTGACTCTCTGACAGTGCCCACTCCCTCAGCACTGACCCTCTGACAGTGTGGCCCTCCCCCAGCACTGACCCTCTGACAGTGCCCACTCCCTCAGCACTGACTCTCTGACAGTGCGGCACTCCCTCAGCACTGACCCTCTGACAGTGCGGCACTCCTTCAGCACTGGCCCTCTGACAGCGCCCACCCCCTCAGCACTGACCCTCTGACAGCGCAGCACTCCCTCAGCACTGACCCTCCGACAGTGAGACACTCCCTCAGCACTGACCCTCTGACAGTGTGGCCCTCCCTCAGCACTGACCCTCTGACAGTGCCCACTCCCTCAGCACTGACTCTCTGACAGTGCCCACTCCCTCAGCACTGACCCTCTGACAGTGCGGCACTCCCTCAGCACTGACCCTCTGACAGTGCGGCACTCCTTCAGCACTGACCCTCTGACAGCGCCCACTCCCTCAGCACTGACCCTCTGACAGTGCCCACTCCCTCAGCACTGACCCTCCGACAGCGCACACTCCCTCAGCACTGACCCTCTGACAGGGCGGCGCTCCCTCAGCACTGACCCTCCGACAGTGAGGCACTCCCTCAGCACTGACCCTCTGACAGTGCCCACTCCCTCAGCACTGACCCTCTGACAGTGCGGCATTTCCTCAGCACTAACCCTCTGACAGTGCGGCACTCCCTCAGCACTGACCCTCTGACAGTGCCCACTCCCTCAGCACTGACCCTCTGACAGTGCGGCATTTCCTCAGCACTGACCCTCCGACAGTGCGGCACTCCCTCAGTACTGACCCTCTGACAGTGCGGCGCTCCCTCAGCACTGAACTTGCGACAGTGCGGCGCTCCCTCAGCACTAACCCTCCGACAGTGCCCACACCCTCAGCACTAACCCTCCGACAGTGCCCACACCCTCAGCACTGACCCGCCGACAGTGCGGCACTCCCTCAGCACTGACCCTCTGACAGTGCCCACTCCCTCAGCACTGACCTTCTGACAGTGCGACACTCCCTCAGCACTGACCCTCTGACAGTGCGGCGCTCCTTCAGCACTGGCCCTCTGATCAGCGCCCACCCCCTCAGCACTGACCCTCTGACAGTGCCCACTCCCTCAACACTGACCCTCCGACAGTGCGGCACTCCTTCAGCACTGACTCTCCGACAGTGCGGCACTCCTTCAGCACTGACCCTCTGACAGCGCCAACTCCCTCAGCACTGACCCTCTGACAGTGCGGCGCTCCCTCAGTGCTGACCCTCCAACAGTGCGGCGCTCCCTCAGCACTGACCCTCTGACAGTACGACGCTCCCTCAGCACTGACCTTCCGACAGTGCCCACTCCCTCAGCACTGACCCTCTGACAGTGCCCAATCCCTCAGCACTGACCCTCCGACAGTGCCCACTCCCTCAGCACTGACCCTCTGACAGTGCGGCACTCCCTCAGCACTGTCCCCCCGACAGTGCCCACTCCCTCAGCACTGACCCTCTGACAGCGCAGCACTCCCTCAGCACTGACCCTCCGACAGTGAGACACTCCCTCAGCACTGACCCTCTGACAGTGCGGCACTCCCTCAGCACTGACCCTCCGACAGTGCGGGGCTCCCTCAGCACTGACCCTCCGACAGTGCGGTGCTCCCTCAGCACTGACCCTTCGACAGTGAGACACTCCCTCAGCACTGACCCTCTGACAGTGTGGCCCTCCCTCAGCACTGACCCTCTGACAGTGCCCACTCCCTCAGCACTGACCCTCTGACAGTGCGACACTCCTTCAGCACTGGCCCTCTGACAGCGCCCACCCCCTCAGCACTGACCCTCCGACAGTGCGGGGCTCCCTCAGCACTGACCCTCCGACAGTGCGGGCTCCCTCAGCACTGACCCTTCAACAGTGAGACACTCCCTCAGCACTGACCCTCTGACAGAGCGGCGCTCCCTCAGCACTGACCCTCCGACAGTGCCCACTACCTCAGCACTGACCCTCCGACAGTGCGGCACTCCCTCAGTACTGACCCTCTGACAGTGCGGCGCTCCCTCAGCACTGAACTTGCGACAGTGCGGCGCTCCCTCAGCACTACCCTCCGACAGTGCCCACACCCTCAGCACTAACCCTCCGACAGTGCCCACACCCTCAGCACTGACCCTCTGACAGTGCGGCACTACCTCAGCACTGACCCTCTGACAGTGTGGCCCTCCCTCAGCACTGACCCTCTGACAGTGCGACACTCCCTCAGCACTGACTCTCCGACAGTGCGGCACTCCCTCAGCACTGACCCTCTGACAGCGCCCACTCCCTCAGCACTGACCCTCTGACAGTGCAGCATTACCTCAGCACTAACCCTCCGACAGTGCCCAATCCCTCAGCACTGACCCTCCGACAGTGCCCACTCCCTCAGCACTGACCCTCTGACAGTGCGGCACTCCCTCAGCACTGGCCCTCTGACAGCGCCCACCCCCTCAGCACTGACCCTCTGACAGCGCAGCACTCCCTCAGCACTGACCCTCCGACAGTGAGACACTCCCTCAGCACTGACCCTCTGACAGTGTGGCCCTCCCTCAGCACTGACCCTCTGACAGTGCCCACTCCCTCAGCACTGACTCTCTGACAGTGCCCACTCCCTCAGCACTGACCCTCTGACAGTGCGGCACTCCCTCAGCACTGACCCTCTGACAGTGCGGCACTCCTTCAGCACTGACCCTCTGACAGCGCCCACTCCCTCAGCACTGACCCTCTGACAGTGCGGCACTCCCTCAGCACTGACCCTCTGACAGTGCGGCACTCCTTCAGCACTGACCCTCTGACAGCGCCCACTCCCTCAGCACTGACCCTCTGACAGTGCGGCACTCCTTCAGCACTGGCCCCCTGACAGCGCCCACCCCCTCAGCACTGACCCTCTGACAGCGCAGCACTCCCTCAGCACTGACCCTCCGACAGTGAGACACTCCCTCAGCACTGACCCTCTGACAGTGTGGCCCTCCCTCAGCACTGAGCCTCTGACAGTGCCCACTCCCTCAGCACTGACTCTCTGACAGTGCCCACTCCCTCAGCACTGACCCTCTGACAGTGCGGCACTCCCTCAGCACTGACCCTCTGACAGTGCGGCACTCCTTCAGCACTGACCCTCTGACAGCGCCCACTCCCTCAGCACTGACCCTCCGACAGTGCAGCATTTCCTCAGCACTGACCCTCTGACAGCGCAGCACTCCCTCAGCACTGACCCTCTGACAGTGCGGCACTCCCTCAGCACTGACCCTCTGACAGCGCAGCACTCCCTCAGCACTGACCCTCCGACAGTGAGACACTCCCTCAGCACTGACCCTCTGACAGTGTGGCCCTCCCTCAGCACTGACCCCCTGACAGTGCCCACTCCCTCAGCACTGACTCTCTGACAGTGCCCACTCCCTCAGCACTGACCCTCTGACAGTGCGGCACTCCCTCAGCACTGACCCTCTGACAGTGCGGCACTCCTTCAGCACTGACCCTCTGACAGCGCCCACTCCCTCAGCACTGACCCTCCGACAGTGCAGCATTTCCTCAGCACTGACCCTCTGACAGCGCAGCACTCCCTCAGCACTGACCCTCTGACAGTGCGGCACTCCCTCAGTACTGACCCTCTGACAGTGCGGCACTCCCTCAGCACTGACCCTCCAACAGTGCCCACTCCCTCAGCACTGACCCTCCGACAGTGCAGCACTCCCTCAGCACTGACCCTCCGACAGTGCCCACTCCCTCAGCATTGACCCTCCGACAGTGCAGCAGTCCCTCAGAACAGACCCTCCGACAGTGCGGCACTCCCTCAGCACTGACCCTCTGACAGTGCGGCACTCCCTCAGCACTGGCCCTCTGACAGTGCGGCGCTCCCTCAGCACTGACCTTCCGACAGTGCGGCGCTCCCTCAGCACTGACCCTCCGACAGTGCGCACACCCTCAGCACTGACCCGCCGACAGTGGCAACTCACTCAGCACTGACCCTCTGACAGTGCGGCACTCCCTCAGCACTGACCCTCCGACAGTGCGGGGCTCCCTCAGCACTGACCCTCCGACAGTGCGGGGCTCCCTCAGCACTGACCCTTCGACAGTGAGACACTCCCTCAGCACTGACCCTCTGACAGTGTGGCCCTCCCTCAGCACTGACCCTCTGACAGTGCCCACTCCCTCAGCACTGACTCTCTGACAGTGCGGCACTCCTTCAGCACTGGCCCTCTGACAGCGCCCACCCCCTCAGCACTGACCCTCTGACAGCGCAGCACTCCCTCAGCACTGACCCTCCGACAGTGAGACACTCCCTCAGCACTGACCCTCTGACAGTGTGGCCCTCCCTCAGCACTGACCCTCTGACAGTGCCCACTCCCTCAGCACTGACCCTCTGACAGTGCGGCACTCCCTCAGCACTGACCCGCCGACAGTGGCAACTCACTCAGCACTGACCCTCTGACAGTGCGGCACTCCCTCAGCACTGACCCTCCGACAGTGCGGGGCTCCCTCAGCACTGACCCTCCGACAGTGCGGGGCTCCCTCAGCACTGACCCTTCGACAGTGAGACACTCCCTCAACACTGACCCTCTGACAGTGTGGCCCTCCCTCAGCACAGACCCTCTGACAGTGCCCACTCCCTCAGCACTGACTCTCTGACAGTGCGGCACTCCCTCAGCACTGACCCTCTGACAGTGCGGCACTCCTTCAGCACTGACCCTCTGACAGCGCCCACTCCCTCAGCACTGACCCTCCGACAGTGCAGCATTTCCTCAGCACTGACCCTCTGACAGCGCAGCACTCCCTCAGCACTGACCCTCTGACAGTGCGGCACTCCCTCAGTACTGACCATCTGACAGTGCGGCACTCCCTCAGCACTGACCCTCCGACAGTGCCCACTCCCTCAGCACTGACACTCTGACAGTGCCCACTCCCTCAGCACTGACTCTCTGACAGTGCCCACTCCCTCAGCACTGACCCTCTGACAGTGCGGCACTCCCTCAGCACTGGCCCTCTGACAGTGCGGCGCTCCCTCAGCACTGACCTTCCGACAGTGCGGCACTCCCTCAGCACTGACCCTCCGACAGTGCGGGGCTCCCTCAGCACTGACCCTCCGACAGTGAGACACTCCCTCAGAACTGACCCTCCGACAGTGTGGCCCTCCCCCAGCACTGACCCTCTGACAGTGCCCACTCCCTCAGCACTGACTCTCTGACAGTGCCCACTCCCTCAGCACTGACCCTCTGACAGTGCGGCACTCCCTCAGCACTGGCCCTCTGACAGTGCGGCGCTCCCTCAGCACTGACCTTCCGACAGTGCGGCGCTCCCTCAGCACTGACCCTCCGACAGTGCGCACACCCTCAGCACTAACCCGCCGACAGTGGCAACTCCCTCAGCACTGACCCTCTGACAGTGCGGCACTCCCTCAGCACTGACCCTCCGACAGTGCGGGCTCCCTCAGCACTGACCCTCCGACAGTGCGGGGCTCCCTCAGCACTGACCCTTCGACAGTGAGACACTCCCTCAGCACTGACCCTCTGACAGTGTGGCCCTCCCTCAGCACTGACCCTCTGACAGTGCCCACTCCCTCAGCACTGACCCTCTGACAGTGCGGCACTCCTTCAGCACTGGCCCTCTGACAGCGCCCACCCCCTCAACACTGACCCTCTGACAGCGCAGCACTCCCCCAGCACTGACCCTCCACAGTGACACACTCCCTCAGCACTGACCCTCTGACAGTGTGGCCCTCCCTCAGCACTGACCCTCTGACAGTGCCCACTCCCTCAGCACTGACTCTCTGACAGTGCCCACTCCCTCAGCACTGACCCTCTGACAGTGCGGCACTCCCTCAGCACTGACCCTCTGACAGTGCGGCACTCCTTCAGCACTGACCCTCTGACAGCGCCCACTCCCTCAGCACTGACCCTCCGACAGTGCAGCATTTCCTCAGCACTGACCCTCTGACAGCGCAGCACTCCCTCAGCACTGACCCTCTGACAGTGCGGCACTCCCTCAGTACTGACCCTCTGACAGTGCGGCACTCCCTCAGCACTGACCCTCCGACAGTGCCCACTCCCTCAGCACTGACCCTCCGACAGTGCAGCACTCCCTCAGCACTGACCCTCCGACAGTGCCCACTCCCTCAGCACTGACCCTCCGACAGTGCAGCAGTCCCTCAGAACTGACCCTCCGACAGTGCGGCACTCCCTCAGCACTGACCCTCCGACAGTGCCCACTCCCTCAGCACTGACCGTCCGACAGTGCGGCACTCCCTCAGCACTGACCCTCTGACAGTGCGGCACTCCCTCAGCACTGGCCCTCTGACAGTGCGCACACCCTCAGCACTGACCCGCCGACAGTGGCAACTCACTCAGCACTGACCCTCTGACAGTGCGGCACTCCCTCAGTACTGACCCTCCGACAGTGCGGGGCTCCCTCAGCACTGACCCTCCGACAGTGCGGGCTCCCTCAGCACTGACCCGATGACAGTGTGGCCCTCCCTCAGCACTGACCCTCTGACAGTGCCCACTCCCTCAGCACTGACTCTCTGACAGTGCCCACTCCCTCAGCACTGACCCTCTGACAGTGCGGCACTCCCTCAGCACTGACCCTCTGACAGTGCGGCACTCCTTCAGCACTGACCCTCTGACAGCGCCCACTCCCTCAGCACTGACCCTCCGACAGTGCAGCATTTCCTCAGCACTGACCCTCTGACAGCGCAGCACTCCCTCAGCACTGACCCTCTGACAGTGCGGCACTCCCTCAGTACTGACCCTCTGACAGTGCGGCACTCCCTCAGCACTGACCCTCCGACAGTGCCCACTCCCTCAGCACTGACCCTCCGACAGTGCAGCACTCCCTCAGCACTGACCCTCTGACAGTGCCCACTCCCTCAGCACTGACCCTCCGACAGTGCAGCCGTCCCTCAGAACTGACCATCCGACAGTGCGGCACTCCCTCAGCACTGACCCTCCGACAGTGCCCACTCCCTCAGCACTGACCGTCCGACAGTGCGGCACTCCCTCAGCACTGACCCTCTGACAGTGCGGCACTCCCTCAGCACTGACCCGCCGACAGTGGCAACTCACTCAGCACTGACCCTCTGACAGTGCGGCACTCCCTCAGCACTGACCCTCCGACAGTGCGGGGCTCCCTCAGCACTGACCCTCCGACAGTGCGGGGCTCCCTCAGCACTGACCCTTCGACAGTGAGACACTCCCTCAGCACTGACCCTCTGACAGTGTGGCCCTCCCTCAGCACTGACCCTCTGACAGTGCCCACTCCCTCAGCACTGACTCTCTGACAGTGCGGCACTCCCTCAGCACTGACCCTCTGACAGTGTGGCACTCCTTCAGCACTTGCCCTCTGACAGCGCCCACCCCCTCAGCACTGACCCTCTGACAGCGCAGCACTCCCTCAGCACTGACCCTCCGACAGTGAGACACTCCCTCAGCACTGACCCTCTGACAGTGTGGCCCTCCCTCAGCACTGACCCTCTGACAGTGCCAACTCCCTCAGCACTGACTCTCTGACAGTGCCCACTCCCTCAGCACTGACCCTCTGACAGTGCGGCACTCCCTCAGCACTGACCCTCTGACAGTGCGGCACTCCTTCAGCACTGACCCTCTGACAGCGCCCACTCCCTCAGCACTGACCCTCCGACAGTGCAGCATTTCCTCAGCACTGACCCTCTGACAGCGCAGCACTCCCTCAGCACTGACCCTCTGACAGTGCAGCACTCCCTCAGTACTGACCCTCTGACAGTGCGGCACTCCCTCAGCACTGACCCTCCGACAGTGCCCACTCCCTCAGCATTGACCCTCCGACAGTGCAGCACTCCCTCAGCACTGACCCTCCGACAGTGAGACACTCCCTCAGCACTGACCCTCCGACAGTGCAGCAGTCCCTCAGAACTGACCCTCCGACAGTGCGGCACTCCCTCAGCACTGACCCTCTGACAGTGCGGCACTCCCTCAGCACTGGCCCTCTGACAGTGCGGCGCTCCCTCAGCACTGACCTTCCGACAGTGCGGCGCTCCCTCACCACTGACCCGCCGACAGTGGCAACTCACTCAGCACTGACCCTCTGACAGTGCGGCACTCCCTCAGCACTGACCCTCCGACAGTGCGGGGCTCCCTCAGCACTGACCCTCCGACAGTGCGGGCTCCCTCAGCACTGACCCTTCGACAGTGAGACACTCCCTCAGCACTGACCCTCTGACAGTGTGGCCCTCCCTCAGCACAGACCCTCTGACAGTGCGGCACTCCTTCAGCACTGGCCCTCTGACAGCGCCCACCCCCTCAGCACTGACCCTCTGACAGCGCAGCACTCCCTCAGCACTGACCCTCCGACAGTGAGACACTCCCTCAGCACTGACCCTCTGACAGTGTGGCCCTCCCTCAGCACTGACCCTCTGACAGTGCCCACTCCCTCAGCACTGACTCTCTGACAGTGCCCACTCCCTCAGCACTGACCCTCTGACAGTGCGGCACTCCCTCAGCACTGACCCTCTGACAGTGCGGCACTCCTTCAGCACTGACCCTCTGACAGTGCCCACTCCCTCAGCACTGACCCTCCGACAGTGCAGCATTTCCTCAGCACTGACCCTCTGACAGCGCAGCACTCCCTCAGCACTGACCCTCTGACAGTGCGGCACTCCCTCAGTACTGACCATCTGACAGTGCGGCACTCCGTCAGCACTGACCCTCCGACAGTGTGGCCCTCCCTCAGCACTGACCCTCTGACAGTGCCCACTCCCTCAGCACTGACTCTCTGACAGTGCCCACTCCCTCAGCACTGACCCTCTGACAGTGCGGCACTCCCTCAGCACTGGCCCTCTGACAGTGCGGTGCTCCCTCAGCACTGACCCTCCGACAGTGCCCACACCCTCAGCATTGACCCGCCGACAGTGCCAACCTCCTCAGCACTGACCCTCTGACAGTGCGGCACTCCCTCAGCACTGACCCTCCGACAGTGCGGGGCTCCCTCAGCACTGACCCTCCGACAGTGAGACACTCCCTCAGAACTGACCCTCTGACAGTGTGGCCCTCCCCCAGCACTGACCCTCTGACAGTGCCCACTCCCTCAGCACTGACTCTCTGACAGTGCGGCACTCCCTCAGCACTGACCCTCTGACAGTGCGGCACTCCTTCAGCACTGGCCCTCTGACAGCGCCCACCCCCTCAGCACTGACCCTCTGACAGCGCAGCACTCCCTCAGCACTGACCCTCCGACAGTGAGACACTCCCTCAGCACTGACCCTCTGACAGTGTGGCCCTCCCTCAGCACTGACCCTCTGACAGTGCCCACTCCCTCAGCACTGACTCTCTGACAGTGCCCACTCCCTCAGCACTGACCCCTCTGACAGTGCGGCACTCCCTCAGCACTGACCCTCTGACAGTGCGGCACTCCTTCAGCACTGACCCTCTGACAGTGCGCCACTCCCTCAGCACTGACCCTCTGACAGTGCCCACTCCCCCTCAGCACTGACCCTCCGACAGTGCACCACTCCCTCAGCACTGACCCTCCGACAGTGAGGCACACCCTCAGCACTGACCCTCTGACAGTGCCCACTCCCTCAGCACTGACCCTCTGACAGTGCGGCACTCCCTCAGCACTGACCCTCTGACAGTGCGGCATTTCCTCAGCACTGACCCTCTGACAGTGCGGCACTCCCTCAGCACTGACCCTCTGACAGTGCCCACTCCCTCAGCACTGACCCTCTGACAGTGCGGCACTCCCTCAGCACTGACCCTCTGACAGTGCCCACTCCCTCAGCACTGACCCTCTGACAGCGCAGCACTCCCTCAGCACTGACCCTCTGACAGTGCCCACTCCCTCAGCACTGAGCTCCGACAGTGCGGCACTCCCTCAGCACTGACCCTCTGACAGTGCGGCACTCCCTCAGCACTGACCCTGCGACAGTGCGGCACTCACTCAGCACTGACCCTCCGACAGCCCACTCCCTCAGCACTGACCCTCCGACAGTGCGGCACTCCTCAGTACTGACCCTCTGACAGTGCGGCGCTCCCTCAGCACTGAACTTGCGACAGTGCGGCGCTCCCTCAGCACTAACCCTCCGACAGTGCCCACACCCTCAGCACTAACCCTCCGACAGTGCCCACACCCTCAGCACTGACCCTCGACAGTGCGGCACTCCCTCAGCACTGACCCTCTGACAGTGCCCACTCCCTCAGCACTGACCTTCTGACAGTGCGACACTCCCTCAGCACTGACCCTCTGACAGTGCGGCGCTCCTTCAGCACTGACCCTCTGACAGTGCGGCGCTCCCTCGGCACTGACCCTCCGACAGTGCCCACTACCTCAGCACTGACCCTCCGACAGTGCGGCACTCCCTCAGTACTGACCCTCTGACAGTGCG